>NW_016107319.1:1161982-1169233 GCF_001604975.1 Cebus imitator
AAAAAAAAAAAAAAAAAAAAAAAAAAAAAAAAAAACTAGCACTTTGGGAGGTGGACCGCTTGAGTTCAGGAGTTGGAGACCAGCCTGGCCAACATGATGAAACCCCATTTCTACTAAAAATACAAAAATTAGCTGGGCATAGTGGCACATGCCTGTAATCCCAGCTGCTTGGGAGGCTGAAGCAGGAAAATCACTTGAACCCAGGAGGCGGAGGTGGCAGTGAGCTGAGATCATGCCACTGCACTCCAGCCTGTGCCACAAAGCAATACTCCATCTCAAAAACAAACAAACAAAAAAGCTAAATGTGGACATTTCTGACACTTCTTTGGTCTCCCAGCCTCCAGTCATTTTCCTGCTCAGTTAGGATTGCTTTTGGCTGCATGTAACAGATATGGACAACAATGGCTTAGCCAAACAGGAATTTATTTTTCTGTCATAAGGAAAATTCCAGAGGGAGACAGATCAGGCGGCTGCAGCCTCAACTTGGTGCCAGAAGGGACCCAGCCTCCTCTCTTTCTGCTCTGCCAACCACAGCATGTTGCCCTACAGTTTCCAAGGAGGTTTCGTATTTTATATGGCAAGTCCCTGCGTGCCAGGGGCCTCTTGATATTCTCATTCAAGGCAGGAAGGCAAGGGTAGAACAAAGAGCAGACGCAGCAAGGGGCACCGTCGCTTTTTATCAGGGGACATCTTTTCCAGAAGGTCTGCTGTGTGTTTCCATTTTTAGCCTGTTTGCCAGCATTTGCATGGGCTCTCTGGCTGCAAAGGGGTCTGGATAAGTGAATGTTTCTCACTGCATCCAGGAGAGAATCATGGGAGGGGTTGAGCAGACACTGGGTAAGGGACCAGCAGCACCTACGGGAGCTGACCTTGGCCACACAGGATGATGACCGGCTGCTCATTGGAGTGTGTGGGGAACTCAGAACCTCTTGCCTGGAAGCCTCCTGCAGCTACAGGTGCTTCTGTAGGAGAGTTCCTGCCTCCGGATTCCCTTGGGAGACACGGCATAGGTTTCCACCACTCGGATTTCCAAACCCATGGATGCAGAGAGCAGGAGGAGGGGTCCTCTGTCTCCCTATCCCCACCCCTGGATTCTCCCTGGGAAGGAGGACAGGCAAGGCTGCTTCTCGGAGCCCCACTGCAGCATCCCCACCTACTGCTCTCCCTCCCACTCTCTTCTCACGCCCCCATCCTTTCTGGAAAGTCTGGTTCTGACTGGTCACATGTGGCTTTCTCTGATCAGCCACATGGCGGCAGGGGGACCAGCAACATCTCAGTTCTATCTCACGGGCTGCCCCCACAGTCCAGGCAGCCTCTCCCTGCGCAACGCCCTCCACCTCCTTCCTGGTCTCCCAATTCCTGCTCTCTTCTAATCCATTGTCCTCACAGCAGCTGCTAGTTCCCTTCCGGCTTCCCAGAAATTAACATCTTCATTCTCAGATTCCTTCCTCTCCCCATAACCCCTGTCCCTGCTATTGCTCTAGCCTCGCTTCCTCTACTCCAGTGCCAATGGCTTCCTGTCTGTTCTTCTGCTGACCTCAGGGCCTTTGCATCTGCTATTTTCCCTTCTGGTGCATTCCTACCCAGCTCTGCATCTCTGCTTCTCATGACTCAGTCCTTCTCTGCCTTAGAGAATTCCTCCCTGACCACTCCGCTGGTTACTCCTCACCCACTCACATGACCCTGAATACTTTCATCCTGGCCCTCATCCTGGCCCTTCACACAGTTGGAAATGATTGAGTTTCTGGTTTGTTGTTATTATTGTTTGAGACAGGGTCTTGCTCTGTTGCCCAGGTTGGAGTGCAGTGGCATGATCTTGGCTCACTGCTTGACCTCCTGGAGTCAAGGGCTCCTCCCACCTCAGCCTCCCAAGAAGGTGAGACTACAGGCACGCACCACCACCCCTGGCTAAGTTTAAATTTTTGTAGAGATGGGGTCTCACTATGCTGCCCAGGCTGGTCTCCAACTCCTGGGTTCAAGTGATCCTCCCAGCTTGTCTTCCCAAAGTGTGGAGATCACAGGCACGAGGGAGGCACTGCACCCAGTCTGACTGAGTTTCTCATGGGTGTTCTCTCCCCTAGGAGAACACAGGTTGCGTGAGAGCCTGTGTTCTCCTAGAGGACTGTCAGCCTGGTTCATTGTGCTATCCTCAGCACCTCAGCAGAGCATGACTCCGAGAAGGGGCTCTGGAAATCCTTGTGGCACGGGTCAATGAGTTTCTGAGTTATCAGATACATTTGCATCCTGACATTCAGACCTTGACACCCTGCTTCCTTCTGCTCCGGGCCCTTTGTGACATCACGGGCTGGTTTGCCAATCACTGTTGTTTCTCAGCTTCCTATCATAGAGAGCCCCTGAAAAGCCCCTTCTCCTGTCCTCTCTTCTGCTCTGTCCAGGTCTGCATGAGAGTTGTAAGGCCCAGGACTGTGTGGCAGGGTTGTCCTGACCACCTCCCCAAACTGTCCCTCCACTGGGAGATCTGCAAAGAGGAGTTTTCAGCCGGGCGCGGTGGCTCACACCTGTAATCCCAGGAGACTGGGGCAGGAGAATTGCTTGAAACCAGGAGGCAGGGTTTGCGGTGAGCTGAGGTCAGGACTCTACTCCAGCCTGGGCAATTAGAGCAAAACTCCATCTCAAAAAAAAAAAACCAAAACAAACAACAGCAACAAAGAGGAGTTTTCACGAATATTCACAGGTAATATTTGTAGATGGTGTACTCAGTGATTGACACCTGTCAAGCCACCTTTACCTGCACAATGAACCTGTAAGACAGGCACCAATATGGCACCCATCTGCAGAGGAGGACGCAGCCAGAGAGGTTAAGCAATCTGCCTAAATGCACACAATAAGAAGTGGCTAAGCCCTGACTGAAATCAGAAGAAAAACTGTATGGAGGATGACAGCCAACACCATCTTATCTGAAATTATTATGGAATTTTACTGTATGTATTATTGTCTTTTGGGAAGGCTTGGGGCTGCTGATGCAGTTATGGGAATCAAAATTGGTCCTTGGGACGATACTTTATCCTGCTTTCTCTGCATGGGCCTTACGTCTCTGGATGCGTTGGTCATATGGCAACTCACAGCTCTCACCGGGGAAGAAGGGGAAGCAGAAGCCCATCTAATGCCCAGTAAAGAGGTCACGTGGAGCAGCCAGGTTTCTGGAAGAAAAGAACAGATTGTGACAAGGATGGATGCGAGTCTCTTTCTGTTCAGGGTCTGCAAACAGACGCAGGGAGAATATACTCTTTCCCCTGCTTCCCACAGGTTGCCTTGGAGTGTCTGTACCATCGAGAGAAGAGGATTGGGATTGATTTGGTCCATGACAACGTGGAGAAAAACCTTATTCGGGTAAGGCATCTCCTGGGTCTGCCCAGTACCGTAAAGGAGGCAGGAAGGCCAGCAGATCAGAGAGATTACTGAGCTACCTGTCAGGAGCAGAAGCCACATGTGTCACCCTGTGCAAAGTTAGGGCTCAGAAAGCATGGGTGGATGCCTAGTTTGCAGTTTAGGAACAGGGAGAAACGGAGTTATTTGACCCTCAGTCTTTTCATCTCCCAAAACGGACATGATAATAATACACCAATAATAATAATGAAAGCTAGTGTTTCTTGAGCACCTACTATATGTCATAGGCTGTACTACTTCATATGCATTATTTAATGTAATGATAAAATAATCTATAAGTGAGTGCTTGGCACATAGAAGGTGCTATTTTTTTTTTTAATTCTAGGAGTCTATAAAAAACAGTAGGGCAAAAAAAGGTGGAGCCTCCACAATCAACCCTTCGCTACCTGGTCCTGGGGTCATATGGGTTGAGGCAGAAGCTCCACACTGACATTTCCCCTCCTGGGGTCAAGAGTGGTCGGTGGGAGGGGAGGGGAGAGGTAAGGGCTCTGGCCGGAAAGACGAGGCTGTCAGGTTCTAAGAGGCACCACTCTTTCTGACATTTTTCATTTCAGGAAGTAGATTTACTAAAATGTTGCCAAGAACAGATGAGAAAATTGGCTCAAAGAATTGACATGCAGATGCGGTAAGGGCTTTTTTTTTTTTTTTTTTTTCCACACCCACTTTTTTTTTTTTTTTTTATGGTTTCCAGAATGATAGTTGTTCAGAAATGCAAATCTGATCACGTTTTTTCCTTCTCTTCCCTCTCCTTGGGGTTTGTTTTGGGACTCCCAGGTTTCTGGGGGACAAGCCAAACGGGCCCACTTTTGGTCAGTGGTGTGCTGGTAAATGTTCAATAACCAGCTTTCGAGGAAAAAAGGAGTCCCAAGCTCTCGGGCCTGCCAGTTTCGGTGGTGTAAATGCTACCACAATGGCTGATTTTCAGCTGCGAATATGAGGTTACTGAGATGTGCACAATCGACCCTCACAAGCCAGTGCCTCACTGGCTTGTTTGCAACAAGAGTCCTGGCAAGAGACACCTGGCTTCCCTGAGGCCCCTCTTAGCCTGTGGCTTCCCCATTTGAGTTCTGAGCCTTGGGAGATGGCAGAGTGGGTGGTATTAGGTAGCAAGTCCAAGGGCTGGGCACTTCCACAAGGGAGCTGGTGGAGGCACTCCACCAGGAGTCTCCAAAAGAAACCAGCTTTTTGTTCTTACAAGATGATGTAACCAGTATCTTAACAAGCCCAGGGACCCCTCACAATTAAAGGGAGGCTTGAGTTTTATGGGGCTTGGGGCCCGTAGCTAGGCCCTTGGCACCAGTTCCCTGTGGAAGCAGCCGTCTCACCTCCGCCTGCAGCTGGCACTCGTCTTTAACTCTTTCAGGGCACGCTGCTCTGCTGGTTTTCCCCCTTCATTCACTCTTGACACAGACACACAGACAGCATGGGAGAGGCTGGCAACCTGGCAGTGGCTTGTTCCTCCGGCTGCCTGGTGCACATGGGCAGCAGTGGGTGGAGGCAGAGGGGCCAGGCAGCTTCCAAGTCAGCTCTGGGAGCATACATCTTGGTTTGCTGCACCCCAGAAGTCACCTCCTCCTCCTCCTCCAGGAGCCTTTGGACCCCCCAAAGGGGTTAGAACTGTATGTTAGGGAGAAAGACATCGCAGACAAGCTACCCTTAGAGCAAAGAGCTTGGTCACGGCCAGACACATCGGAGATCCCTAGGAAGACATCGGGGTGGAGGTGTGCAGAGAAGATGCAAATACAGCAGGAGGAATGAAGGCTGAAAGGACAAACACAGAGTTGAAGTTCAATAATTTTTGTGCCCCTGGACTAATTTCTCACAATTCCACTTATCACCGGGACTATGGTACCTACAGTTTGTCTACAAATTAATTTGCTTAAAAAAACCTTAAGCACAGCAGGGTGACTACAGTCAACAATAATTTATTGCACATTTAAAAATAACTAAAAGAGTATAGGGGGCCAGGTGCAGTGGCTCACACCTGTAATCCCAGCACTTTGGGAGGCTGAGATGGATGGATCACGAGGTCAAGAGTTCAAGACCAGCCTGGCCAAGATGGTGAAACCCTGTCTCGATTAAAAATACAAAAATTAGCCAGGCGTGCTGGCAGGTGCTTGTAATCCCAGCTATTTGGGAGGCTGAGGCAGAGAATTGTTTGAATCAAGGAGGCAGAGGTTGCAGTGAGCTAAGATTATGCCACTGCACTCCAGCCTGGGCAACAGAGTGACACTCTGTCTAAAAAAAAAAGCAAGTAAAAATGGGAATGTTTGTAACACAAAGAAATGGTAAATGCTGGAGGGGATGGATACCCCAGTTACCCTGATGTGATTGTTACAAATTGCATGCCTATATCAAAGTATCTCATGTACCCTATAAATATATATATCCACTATGTACTGGTAAATTCATACACCCCGTAAATATATACACCTACTATGTACCCGTAAAGGCTTAAAAAATAAAATGAAATAAATAAAAATCAAGTTGGTAAATAAAATCCCTTAATATTCTTTTTTTTTTTTTTTTTGAGATGGAGTCCCACTCTGCCGCCCAGGCTGGAGTGCAGTGGTGCAGTCTGAGCTCACTGCAACCTGCACCTCCCGGATTCCAGCGATTCTCCTGCCTAAGCCTCCCGAGTAGCTGGGATTATAGGCCCATGCCACCACACCCAGCTAGTTTTTGTATTTTTAGTAGAGACGGAGATTTACCATGTTGACCAGGCTGGTCTCAAACTCCTGACCTCAAGTGATTGGCCCACATCCGCCTCCCACAGTGCTGAGATTATAGGTGTGAGCCTTTGTGCCCAGCTGAAATACTTGTATTTAAACAGGCAAATTTTAACAAAGGGAGAATTGGAAACAGGCTAGTGTCTTTGTTTTATTGCATTTTTCTTTTTTTTTCTTTCCCAAGATGGAATCTTGCTCTGTCACCCAGGCTGGAGGACAGTGGTGCGATCTCTGCTCACTGCAACCTCTGCCTCCTGAGTTCAAGCGATTCTCCTACCTCAGCCTCCTGAGTAGCTGGGACTATAGGTGCCTGCCACCACATCTGGCTAATTTTTATATTTTCAGTAGAGACAGGGTTTCACGATGTTGGCCAGGCTGGTCTCAAACTCCTGACCTTGTGATCCACCTACCTCAGCCTCCCAAAGTGCTGGGATTACAGGCACGAGCCACCGCGCCCAGCCCTTGTTGTGTTTTTCTTGCACTTATTTTTTTAATTACTTATTCATTTTTAATTGACAAAAATGGTATATGCTGTATCATGTAAAACGTGATGTTTTGAAATTACATGTATATTTTAAAACATTGAACTAATTGGAACTAATTAACACATGCATTATCTCACATATTTATTCTTTGTAGTGAGAACACTTGAAATCTCAGTGATTTTCAAGAACACAGTACCTTGTTATTAACTATGGTCACCATGTTGTACAGGAGATCTCTGGAACTTACTCCTCTTGACGAACTGAAATTTTGTACCCTTTGACTAACATCTCCCCCATCCCCCACTCCAGCCTCTGGTCACCATCATTCTACTCTGTACTTTTATAAGTTCGATTGTTTTAGACTCCACATGTGTGTGAGATCATGAGATATTTGTCTTTCTGTGCCTGACTTACTTCACTTTACATGATGTCCTGTAGGTTCATTCATGTTGTCACAAATGACAGGATTTCCTTCTTTTTTAAGGCTGAGTAGTATTCCTTTGTGTATACATACCACATTTTCCTACACATTCATCTGCTATGAGACAGATGAGACTTGGGTTGATTTCATATCTAGGCTATCATAAATTATTTTGCAATAACTTTGCCCATTTTTTTTTTTTTTTTTT
>NW_016107319.1:1169263-1181569 GCF_001604975.1 Cebus imitator
CACCATGCCCAGCTAATTTTTTGTATTTTTAGTAGAGACGGGGTTTCACCATGTTGACCAGGATGGTCTTGATCTCTTGACCTCGTGATCCACCCGCCTCGGCCTCCCAAAGTACTGGGATTACAGGCGTGAGCCACCGCGCCCGGCCAACTTTGCCCATTTTAAAACTGGGTTTTTTGTTGTTGTTGTTGTTGTTGAGTTGTCTGAGTTCCTTTTATATTTTGGATAGTAACCCCTTATCAGATGTATAGCTTGCAAATATTTTCTCCCATTTCTTAGGTTTTCTCTTTACTCTCTTGATTGTTTTGCAGGCTGTGCAGAAGTTTTTTTGTTTGATGTAATCCCATTTGTCTATTTTTGCTTTATTTCCTATGCTGTTGGGGTCATTGTCCAGACCAATGTCATGGAACTTTTCCCCTATGTTTTCTTCTAGTAGTTTTACAGTTTCAGGTGTTACATTTCAGTCTTTAATCTTTTTTTTCTTTTAGACGGCGTCTCAGTCTGTCACCCAGGCTGGCAGGCAGCGGTGCAATCTCGGCTCACTGCAACCTCTGTCTCCCAGGTTCAAGTGATTCTTCTGCCTCGGCCTCCTGAGTAGCTGGGGTTACATGTGTGTGCCACCATGCCTGGCTAACTTTAATCTATGTTGAGTTGATTTTTGTCTATGGTGTGAGATAAGGGTCTAATTCATTCTTCAGCATGTACATTTCCACTTGTATCAATACCATTTATTGAAGAAGCTGTCCTTTCTCCATTGTACATTCTTGGCATCTTTGCTGAAAATCAGTTGACTGTAAATGCCTGGATTTATTTCTGGGCTCTTTATTCTGTTCTTTCTTCCATTTATTTTGTGATCTTCTATTTATGGCAAGAGAGCATGGTTTTCCATTTGTAGCTGCCATGACACGTGACAAACCGTGGCACTGCAGGGAAGAGGAGGGCTGATGTTTTGGAAATGGGATAGTTTGAGTCAGCAGAGTGAACAATTTCCAGACTTAAAGTGGGGAGCTGGACCTCAGAGGAGGAATCCTGAGACTAGGGTTGAGAGGCTGCTTTTGCAACCCCAGATGATGCAACCAGAGGGCAGAGAGGAGCTGGGAGAACCAGGAAGACTGAGACAGATGGAGACAGTCCCAGAGACTGAGAGGCACACAGAGAGAGATGAGCACTGACATCAAAAGAGACAGAGAGACATGAAGAGATAAACAGAGACAGAGATGGGGAGTCAGGAGAGAGGGACAGAGAGACACAGAATCAGATATGCCAGAAAGCTAAATCAAGAGATGAGACAGAGACAGAGAAAGGCAAAGAGGTGGAGAGAGACAGATATGGAAAAAGAAGAAAAGAGGCCAGGCACCGTGGCTTACGCCTATAATCCCAGCACTTTGAGAGGCTGAAGTGGGTGGATCACTTGCGGTCAGGAGTTCGAGACCAGCCTGACCAAAATGGAGAAACCCTGTCTCCACTAAAAACACAAAATTAGCTGGGTGTGGTGGTGCACGTCTCTATTCCCAGCTGCTTGGGAGGCTGAGGCAGGAGAATCGCTGGAACCCGGGAGGCAGAGGTTGCAGTGAGCCAAGATCGCACCACTGCACTCTAACCTGGGCCACAGAGCAAGACTGTCTAAAAGAGAGAGAGAGAGAGAGAGAGAGAGAGAGAGATGCTTGGATAGCTTGAATAGAGACCAAGAGAGATGAAAGCGACTGAGGCAGAGAGCAACAGCAAGAGAGAGAGAGAGAGACAGAGCGCAAACGCAGAGTGAGTGAGGGAGAGGATGAGAGCAGGTGAGGGCAGCAGTTCACTTTGTGGAGATTGGAGGCTGAGCCACTCTGGATGGAGGCTGTTTGTCCCTGGGCAGTGGCTGTGTGTCAGAGGACTCCTGCCATCTCACAGGGAGGCAGCTCGTGCTGCCGGAGGGGTTAGGATTCTCCTCATTAACCGAGAGCTGGCGCCTCATTAGCTGGGAAGAGCCTGGTGTGTCCTCACACGCTTGGGGAAGCTCAGCCACTGACCTGTTCAGGTGGCTGCCCTGGCATGGGCGGGCACCAGGCTGTTGGTTCATTATTTTCTTCGAAGCCTGAGACCCACGTCTGGACAGGGCGGTGTCCTCACTGCACCAGGTGCCCTGGCGAGGCAGAAAAGGCTCTTCCTGACAGAGTAGGAGTTTTGTTTGGGCTTTTCCCAGTGGGCTGACAGCAGGGTGAGTTTGGCACTGGTCCAGCCCTTGGTTGTGGACCAAGTAGGGAGGACAGGGCTGCCTCCTCTTTCCAGGCCTCATGACAAGGGCCAGGCAGCTGGACACACTGGACTCTGAGGCCCCAGTTTTCCCTCGAATTCTCTGAAATGCTTGCTTTCCACATTCTGGCCTTGCTTCACATTCCAGCTCATTAGCAGGACAGGGCCCCATTTCTCCAGGGCTCTGCCAACTTGGAAGCCCCAAGGGCCCCAGGATCGGGTTCCTCCTGCCCCTACATGACCTGTGCTTCCTGATAGGTAGGAACCCAACCACTATCAGGATTTAACTTCCTGGTTCCTGGCCAGCTGGAAACCCCTCACCAGCAACCAACATCTATAGCAGGAAAAAAAAAAAAGATACAGATGGAGGAGAGGGAGGGAGAGAACCACAGAGACACACAGAGGCTTAGACAGAGGGAAATTGAGAAAGAGACAAAGGTTAGAGAGACAGAGACATAGACACAAGAAGAGAGGGAGGGAGAGAGAGAGACAGACAGAGAACAGATAGAGACACTCAGAGTAGTGGGTATCTGACTTAACCTTACTTAATGGAAGTGATTCCCTTCTCTATTCTCACAATTCTTCTAAATACTCCAAGGCAAATGTGTCAGCTGCTGCATATGTGTCTGTAACACCAACTGATCTCTCTTTTCTTAGCCAACAAGGAAACAGAAAAAAGTCCAGGCTTAGAACCTTCTGGAGGAAACATATTCTAGCTAGGATTTAGTGAGTGCCCACTTAGTATTAATATTTAGGTCTGAAGTGATCTTCTATTAATGGAAAGGGTGATGGGTTTTTCTTTAAAGACAGGAATGTGAATTTTCCTTTTAACATACATTTTTATATATATATATAATTTGTCTTATTTTTTCTTTTTTTTTTTTTTCTTTTAAATAATTTAGTTTTTTTTTTTTTTTTCAAAAATTGCCAATGCCAACTATATTTCAAGTCATCATGGCCCGGTATTGGGAAAAGTTTTCAATTAGCAATAATCGTGCCTGGGATAAACCTCATTGGCTACGATACTGCCACTGCGCAAAACTTCATTTATTTATATTTTAAAAGTGATTTTAGGCAGGGTGCGGTGGCTCACGCCTGTAATCCCAGAACTTTGGGAGGCCAAGGTGGGCGGATCACCTGAGGTCAGGAGTTCAAGACCCGCTTGGCCAACATGGTGAAACCCCGTCTCTACTAAAAAAAATAAAAAAATTAGACCAGGCTCGGTGGCTCATGCCTTTAATCCCAGCATTTTGGGAGGCCAAAGCCAGGGCAGGGTGGGGGGAGTGGAAGGGGATTGCCTGAGCTCCAGAGTTCGTGACCAGCCTGGGCAAGCCGGTGAAACCCATCTCTACTAAAATGCGAAAAATTAGCCGGGTGTGGCAGCGTGTGCCTGTAGTCCAGCTACTCAGGAGGCTGAGGCAGGAGAACTGCTTGAACCTGGGAGGGGGAGGTTGCAGTGAACTGAGATCGCGCCACTGAACTCCAGCGACAGAGCTGGAGTGCAGCTCAAGACTCCGTCTCAAAAAAACAGAAACAAAACAACAACAACAACAAAATTAGCCTGGAGTGGTGGCACGTGCCTGTAATCCCAGTTACTAGGGAGGTTGAGGTAGGAGAATCCCTTGAACCCAGGAGGCAGAGAGAGATTGCAGTGGGCTGAGATCTTGCCACTGCGCTTCAGCCTGGGCAACAAGAGGAAAACTCTGAACCCCCCAAATTAATTAATATTAATTAAAAGTGAGTTTTGAAAAGAAAAATAAGTAAATACTAGAGTTTGGTATTTGGCGAGAATCATGGAAGTGGTCCTCAAACGTCTGGAATTTGGCAGTCACCTTTAAGTATAAGCTTTTTAGTCAAGATACCAACCAGCCCTCCGGGCTTAAGCCTTGGCCCTGGTTCCTTGTCCTCTCTTTACCTCTGCCCAGTCTCTGACACCGCCTAGCGCCAACTCTAACCAATCCCTGTCTTCACCTAGTCCCTGACCCTACCCAATCCCTGTCCTCACCTAGCCCCTGTCCCCGCCCAGTCCTTGACCTCACCCAATCCCCGTCTTTACCTAGTCTCTGACTCCACCTAACCCCTGACCCCACCCAATCCCTGTCTTCACATAGCCCTTGACCCCGCCCAGTCCCTGACCCCACCCAATCCCTATCCTCATCTAGCCTCTAATTCCACCCGTTCCTCATCTCGAGGTCCCTACACATCTGGTGTTTCTAGCTTCTCTTCTTGGTGTGTGTGATGTTCTTGGCTTGGAATTCTTATTTCCCCAGCAGCAATTCCCCCATAATGTCTACTCCTATTTATTGTGAAAACCCAGCTCAGATACCTCCTTGGGAGGCCTTCCCTGACCACCCTCTCACCCTCAGTTAATGGTTTCCTCCTCTGTGTTATTTCGTATTTGCAAACCTGCAGGATGCCCTTACCATTCTGTTCTGTATTTATGTTTTGTATTTGTTCACACAAATTTGTGAGCAACTTGAAGGCAGTGACTGGGTCATCTTATTCGTGTCTTATCCCTTAGTGCCCAGCATAGGGTCAGACACAATGATTGATTTAAGAAGTGATTTAACTTTCTTTAATCAGGCTTTGTCCAAAGTGTGGATTGATATCTTCTAAATTAGGCCAGCAAGCTACAGCTGGAGGGACAAATCTGGCCCGCCATCTGTTCCTATGAATAAACTTTTATTGAGATGAAGCCCCATTCATTTTTATGTATCTGTGACTGCTTTTATGCATAGTTGAGTAGTTACAACAGACACCTTATGACCCACAAAGCCTAAAATATTTACCATGCAACCCTTTACAGTAAATGCTTACCTATCCCTGTTCTGAAGGACAACAGGGGCCAGGTGTGGTGGCTGACACCTGTAATCCCAACAGTTTGGGAAACTGAGGCAGGGAGGATCACTTGAGCCTAGGAGTTTAACACCAGCCTGCACAACACAGCAAGATGATCTCTACAAAATATTTAAAAAGTCAGGCTTGGTGGCACTTGCCTTTAGTCCCAGCTACTCAGGAGGCTGAGGTGGGAGGAGTGCTTGAGCCTGAGAGGTCAAGACTAGTGAGCCATGACTGCCTCACTGCACTCCAACCTGGGCGACAGATTAAGACTCCGGAACAAAAAACAATAAAAAAATTTCAGGAGCAAATGCTAAAAGAAAAAAAGAAAAGAAAAAAAAAAAAAAAAAAAAAGAAAAAAAGAATAAAGGACAAATCTGTTTGGAGTCGGGGGAGGTGGGAGAGTGGGGGGCCTCTGGGTATGTGGTGGGGCATCGAGGTAGGAAGAGGACTGAAAAGCTACTGGGTGGCTTCCTGGGGGTCTAGGCTTACAACACACACCTGCTGTGTGGCCCAGGCTGGGAACTCTGGGCAGGGACACAGTACACAGATGACTCCTTTCTCCCTGCAGGGATAACCGAGATGCTCAGCATGCCCTGGAAAGGGACCTCGAGGACAAAAGCTCCGCCCAGTTCATCGATGAGAAGTGCTTTAACCTGAGAAATACGTCAGACTGCATCAGCTTCTTCCACGGCGTGGAGAAAGTTGATGGCACGTAAGTATCGGACTCCCCCTCCCCATCCCGGGCATGTCCAACTGGAGTGAGGGCTTCTGCTCCTGCCAACGAATGGCGAAGGGGCATCGTGTACCAGTTAAGTGGGAAGTGGTGTGGTTGAACGGGGGTCCTCTAGTGCAGGCGGCAGAATCCAAGTCGGGGTTAACTAAAGACGAAATGGAATTTACCAGAGGCCTCTGGGGGAGCCACTATCTCAAGGGGAAGGCTGGAGGGAAAGGTTCTGGTAGTGGGAGCTGTGTGGTCCGGACGCCTTCATCTTTCTATCCTTGCCCCACTGTTCAAGATCCAAATTTCAGGAAGAAGGAGCATGCCATTGTCTTAGTGAGGGTCGCACAGCCACTGCAGCTCAGCAGTTTCAGAAAAAAATTCCAAAACAAGCAATGAGCTCAGCAGGTTGGCTGGTGCCGGGTGGTGTTTTAAGAGTCAATTCTTGCCTGGCCAGGCGTGGTGCCATACTCCTGTAATCCCAGCCCCTTGGGAGGCCGAGGCAGGAGCATTGCTTGAGGCCAGGAGTTCCAGACCAGCCAAAGACAGACAGGGAGTGGAATCTGGAGCCAGGCTGCCTGACTTCTAATCCCAGCCTCTGCACTAACACTGAGCAAGCGACTTCATTTCTTTGGACCATTTCTGAATTTTATACCACGGGAAGAAAAATAGTACCCACTTCCCAGGGCTGCTGTGAGTATGAAAAGGGCATGTGTATGAAGTTTTAAGCACAGAGGCTACTATAGAATAATAACAGCCAACATTTATCAAGCACTTACTATGTACCCGCATTTTCTCATCACAGCAGCTACGAGGAGGTGCCTTCTGTGAGCCTGTCACGATCGTGGGCATGTCACAGCATTGTGGGATTTTATGCAGAATGCAAACATGCTTCCTAGTTGGTAGTCTGAGGTCTGAGAGATGCTGAGGATGAGGAAGAGGTTGAGGTCTATCTTGGTTTCTCTCTCTTCCGTTTAAAAAAAAATCCCTAACACATAGAATTGTGCTTGGCACATGTTGGTATGCAATACATTTTTGTTGAAAGAAAGAATGAATGAAAAGAGAAAGTCAGGGAAAGAAGAAGCACAGGAAGGGAGGAAGGGGAGAGAGAAGGAGGGTGTTCCTTGGCAGTCTCCTTGGCTCAAGCCTGCCCTCATTTTCTGGATCTTAACAAATGTCGAAGTGCGGAGGTGACCCTTTGAGACTTCTGGTAATGACAACTCCTGGGAACTTTCCTCCTCTTCCCGACAAGGTGCTCTTCCCCCATGGCACTGGCAAAGTGAGCAGGACTTAGGGGGCTTGGCCCCCCTCATCTGCACAGGGAGTCCAGAGGGTCTGTGTTCCAAAATAGATTCCTCTCCAGAGACCTGGCAGCCGTGGAGCCTCTAATTTCCTTACCCAGGAGAGGCCTGCTATTTAAAGTCCCCCATCTAGAGACTCCATCTGGAAGGGAGAGCTGCTGTTTCTGATGACGAATTGCTGCCCAGATGTGCTAGCTTCGGGTTTTGTATTTGGGCTCCCCTCCCCTCCNCCTCCCCTCCCCTCCCTCCCCTCTCCTCCCCTCCTCTTCTCTTCTCCTCCTTTTTCTGATACACAGTCTTGCTCAGTTGCCAGGCTGGAGTGCGGTGACAAGATCTCAGCTCACTGCAACCTCCGACTCCCTGGCTCAAGCCATTCTTCTGCCTCAGCCTCCAAGTAGCTGGGATTACAGGCATGCACCATCACGCCCAGCTAATTTTTGTATTTTTAGTTGAGACAGGGTTTCACCGTATTTCCGGGATGGTCTTGATCTCCTGACCTTGTGATCCACCTGCCTTGGCCTCCCAAAGTGCTGGGATTACAGGCGTGAGCCACGGCGCCTGGCCCATATTTGGTATTTTCTTAAAGCAGGTCTATATCTGGGTGGATTAAAGAGGATGTTTGGTGACTGTGAACTGCAGTATCTCTATTCACTATCGTTCTTGTTACCATGGATTAATGATGATGATGACGATGATGATGGCAGTAGACACCTTTTACCTGCTGTTTGCTATGTGCTAGACATCATGCTGACAGCTTCATATGCAACATCTCATGAATAATAAACATTTTTCAGGCGCTTACTCTGCCTAGTGCCATGATAAGGGCTTCACATTTAAACACTCAGCAACCCTGAGGGTTGACATCATTATCCCCATTTTACAATGAGGAAACTAAAGGTCAGAGAGGTGAATCGACAGGCTCAAGCTCACACAGCAAATGGCAGAGCTGTGATTCTGAATCTACATTGAATACTGAGCCCATGTGTTTTACCAATGGTGACTTCCTGCCTTCCCAGCAAAGTCCTCTGTCCTATCCATGTTTAGAGGACACAGACTCCAGAAAGCATTTCCCCCTACTGAGTCGCACTGCCTGCTGAGGCGGCAGGCTGTCTTTGGCAAATTCCTCCCCAGGGAGAATGTGATTAAGTGGGTTATTTTCTCAGGGGAGCTCAGCTGTCTGTTGCAGCAGAGGGCAAAGGCCTAGAGGTTGCTGTTCATGACATTGACAGTGTCCCCCCATTCAGAGGCAACAGAGACACTCAAAGTCGATCCGTGTGTTTCCCTCTGCTGTCCTTATCCTCTCCTCTTTCCTCAGTGTCCTGGGATGGAGCGATGCTTCACTCTCTGAGCCTCAGGTCTTGGTTAGATGAAAGCTCTGAACCTGACATAGTACCACTCCTGTCTCCAGAAGCCCATGATGCCTGTTGATTGCTTGATTTTTAACTCCTGCAAAAAGCCAGGCAAAACAATCACACACACACACTATATGATTTTAAAAAATTTCTATTCACCATGCAAACTGAGTGTGCTTTAAAATGTCTGAAAAGAGAGTTCTATTTCAGAAATTTGAGTTCAGTTTTTTTTCCTGCTGCCTGAGTATAAAAATCTGCTGTATTTAAGAACTGGAAACTTCCTGAACCACAAAAGACCTTGAGAAGTTACCTAGTCTGGTTTACCCAGGACCTGAAGCCAGCTCAAAGAAACGCATGCCCTTCCTCAAAGCCTTCCCAGATGAGAAGACTCTGCATGGTCCATTGGTTGGTTGTAGCAGGGATTTACATGCTCTGCCAGGAAGAACTTTATGTTGACTAAACTGAGGAGTTCCTCGTGTGTCCCCACCTCTGAGAAGCCTTCCCTGCCTTTGCTAATGTAGCCTGTGTACCTGTCCATTGATCACCCCAGATGCACTCGCCAGCTGCCATGCTGTGTGTCCTGCAGAGCAGACTGTCCTCTGCAGATCTCCTCTCCCGGGTTCTCTGTCCTTAGGTTTTCAGATGGGTTCAGCCAGGAGGAGGGGCATCAGCAGAAGACAGTGTGTGGGAGGCGAGAGGCTGGGATTTCCTCTACTGCTCCCTCCCTCCCAGACACTGTGGTCCACCGTGGTCCCTCCTCTTCTGAGGCTCTTGTAACACCTATTGTTTCCTTTTCTCTTGCCCGTTACAGCTGGGATGGTGAAAGCTTCATGTATTTTCTTTTCTTTTCCTTTTTTTTCTTCTTTTTTTTTGAGACAGTTTGCTCTGTTGCCCAGGCTGGAGAGCAGTGGCATGATCTCAGCTCACTGCAACCTCCAACTCCCAGTTCAAGCGATTCTCCTGCTTCAGCCTTCCAAGTAACTCAGATTACAGGCGTGTGCCACCATGCCTGGCTAATTTTTGTATTTTTAGTAGAGACAAGAGTTCAGCATGTTGGCCAGGCTGGTCTCGAACTCCTGACCTCAAGTGATCTGCCCGCCTCGGGCTCCCAAAGTGCTGGGATTACAGGCATGAACCATCACATTTAGCACTTCATGAATTTTCTAGTCCCTGACCATCTCATTACCCTTCTGAGTATTCCTTTATTCCCTTTTACAACCTGACCAAACATAATGACACCACTCCATTTGTCTCCTTCATCCTCCTGTTGCTGCTTCTTTTAAGACAGGATCTTGTTAGGCTGAAATGCAGTGACGTGATCATGGCTCACTACAGCCCCGAACTCTTGGGCTGAAGCAATCCTCCCACCTCAGTCCCACAAGTAGCTGGGGCCACAGGCATGCACCACCGCACCCAGTTAATTTTGGGGGGTATTTTTTATAGAGATGGGAGTTTCACTATGTTGCCCAGGCTGGTCTTAAACTCCTGGGCTCAACTGATCTCCTGCCCCGGTCTCGCAGCGTGCTGGGATTAGAGGCATGGCTGACTCGGCCCTCCAGTTTCTAAATCCCTTCCCGGCACATAACACAGTGTGTAAATATCTCCTAGTTCACTGTCAGTCTCCCTCCTCTGGCAATTAACCGCCACGAGAACATGGGTGCTGCCATTTGTATTCACGGCTCTCTCCTAAGGGTCTGGTTGGCGTGTGGTAGAAGTTGAAGGAATACTCCATGAATGAATGGCAGTGAAAGTAGCATGGCCACATTCTCATCGCAGACTTAGAGGGACCCTGAACCACCTCTGTGCCCAGTGCCTGCTTCTTGGCTTGTCGGAGTTGTGTTTCTGGTGGTGGTGGTGTGGGTGTGAGGGAAAAGAGCTGTCTGAGGGACCCCCTCTCTCTGACCCACTCACTGGATGCCCTTCTGCCAACCAGCTGTTCTCTTTAGGGTTCTCTTGCCTCCCCTGTAAAATGAGGGTATTGAATCAGGACAGTGGTTCTCAATGGGGTGACTGTCCCCTCCCCCAAGGGACATTTGGCAATGTCTAAAGCCATATTTTGGTTGTCACACGGGATGCTGAGAGAGCTACTGCCATCTAGTGGGTAGAGGCCAGGGATGCTGCTGAACATCCCAACATCCCACACTGCACAGGACGGAAAATAATCCTGGCCCAAAGGCCGAGACCCCAAGGCGGAGAAACGCCAGATTCCGAGGTCTCCCAGGCCTGCTGCAACCCGCCCCTGTGCCTTCGCAGGATCTCCGTGCCCGAGACCTGGGCCAAGTTCAGTAATGACAACATCAAGCACTCTCAGAACATGCGGGCCAACTCCATCCGGCTGCGGGAGGAGGCGGAGCACCTCTTTGAGACCCTGTCGGATCAGATGTGGAGGCAGTTCACCGACACCAACCTGGCCTTCAATGCCCGCATCTCTGAGGTGACAGATGTGAAGAATAAGCTGCAGGTGCAGCTGGCGAAGGTGAGCAGATCCTCCCAGGACCCCTGTCTTCTCTGCCAAGCCCTCACCCTCCTCCTGTGAGCCTGGGGGGTATCTGGGTCAAGCTGGCTCTGCCCCTGTTACCAAACCAGTACTCTCTGCCAAGGTCTGTGGTCTTGTTCATTCTAAAAGGGGCCAAGGCCTGAGCTTCCTGGGGGATCTAAGCATTTAAGCATCCAGGGTACATCCTCTGTTGCTCACTGGAGGATGGAGCCTGGAGCTTGGCCTGGCTGTCCCCAAGAGACTGTGACGCTGCCAGGGCCCCTTATTCTCCATCTAAAACCCACGTGGCTGAGTGCAACGGGTGCAGAGAACTGAGCCCTGCAGACCATTGTCTCTGCCGCTCCAGCACCTCTTGTCCGCCCACAGCAGCATCTTTGGAAGTGTAACCTTTGACTTCCAGAGGCCTCAACAGCACCTTGACAGTCTAAAGTTTCCCTGCCGAGGGGTGAGGTGCTCTTTGGATCTGAGGAGTCTGCAGCACTGCCTGATTCTGTCGTCTGTCCGCTATGCCCACACCAGCGTGCCCTTTAGGCATTCTGCATCATGCTGTTTCACAGCTCCGGGTTGGCTCTTGGAGTCCTCTTTGGGTAGAATTTATACTCCCTGCTCAACGTAAATTTAGATTCCCACTTGGTGCCAGATGCTGTGCTAGGCACTAGGAATAAAATGAGGAGCCATATAAATTAGGCCCTGGCCTCTGGGGACTTGACATTCTCCTTGAAGAACAGTGGTAGCTGTGAAATTTAGACACAGAAAGATTTGGGTGACAGTCAGGTCAGAGGGAACTTGCCTTGGATTTGGATTTGCAGAACAGTACCTCTTTTACCTCTTTTTAAGGCCAGGCACAGTGGCTCATGCCTGTAGTTGCAGCACTGTGGGAGGCCGAGGGGGGCACATCACTTGAGAACAGGAGTTTGAGACCAGATGGCTAATATGGTGAAACCCTGTCTCTACTAAAAATACAAAAAATTAGCCAGGTGTGGTGGTTCCGGCCTGCAGTCCCAGCTGCTTGGGGAGGCTGAGGTGGAGAATTGCTTGAACCTGGGAGGCAGAGGTTGCAGTGAACAAGATCACACCACTGCACTCCAGTCTGGGTGAAAGAGTGAGATCCTATCTCAAACAAAAAAAAAGAAAAAAAAGGAACTGTGCTCCTTTTTTATTGTGTCTGTATCTTGAGGGGCTTAGTGGGCTACAGGCAGGGTTTGATGGAAATTACAGTGGTAGATTCAGCCCACCTTCAATTGCTACCCTTTGGTCTGGTCCTCCAAAAGAGACAAAAAAAAAAAAAAGTTTTTTATTTTTATTTTCTTCCATCTCTCTCTCCTTTTTTTTTTTTCCAGAAAAGAGGCACAGTTAGATGAA
>NW_016107319.1:1181595-1207326 GCF_001604975.1 Cebus imitator
TTTTTTTTTGAGACAGGGTCTTGCTCTGTTGCCCAGCCTGGAGTGCAGTGGCGCAATCACAACTCACTGCAGCCTTGAACTCCTGGGTTCAAGCAATCCTCCCACCCCAGCCTTCCAAGTAGCTGAGACTACATGTGTGTGCTACCACGCCTGGCTAATCTTTTTCGTTTTTTGTAGAGACAGGGTTTCGCTATGTTACTTAGGCTGGTCTCAAACTCCTGAGCTGCAGCAATCCTCCTACTTTGGCCTCGTAAAGTGCCAGGATTATCGGCATAAGCCACCCCGCTCAGCCTCAAAACAGGAGTTTCCATGAAATCATTGCAGCATTTTTATATGGAAGAAACAAGGGTGGGTGAGCCAGAGACTCTCGTGGGACCCATACTGGGTGGAACAGAGAAGCAGGAGACATTGACACCAAGAACAGATCAATAGGGAGATGAGCAGCCAAAAGGTGGTGGGAAGAGGATTCCCAAGAGAGCAGCAACGGCAGTGGATGCATCGGGACGAAGCTGGAGGAAGGGGCAGGCTAGGCTCAGATCATTCTGGTCTGAGTGAGGGGTTTGGAGTCCCACCTAGGAAAACAATCGGGAGCTTTTGAAGGTGTTAAGCAGGACAGTGTTTGGATCCAAACTCATCCTTTTGTTGATTTCTTTTCTGCCTGGATGGCAGAAGGGATACAGAGGTTAAGAGCAGATGCAGGGAGTGGACCCGGTGCCTCATGAATGTAATCCCAGCAATTTGGAAGGCAGAGGCAGGAGGATCCCTTGAGGTCAGGAGTTTGAGAACAGTGAAATCCCATCTTTATTAAAAATTAAACCCCATCCCCAACATGTGAAACCCCATCTCTATTAAAAATTTAAAAATTTAGCTGCATGTGGTTGTGGGCACCTGTAATCCCAGCACTTTGGAAGGCAGAGGTGGAAGGGTAACTTGAGGTCAGGAGTTCGAAACCAGCATGGCCAACATAGTGAAACCCCTGTGTCTACTAAAAATACAGAAAATTAGCTGCGAGCAATAGCATGCACCTGTAATCCCAGCTACTCAGGAGGCTGAGGCAGGAGAATGGTTTGAACCTGGGAGGCGGAGGTTGCAGTGAGCCGAGATCTCACCACTGCACTCCAGCCTGGGCGACAGAGCGAGACTCTTTCTCAAAAAAACAGAGTGGATGGAGTGGTTAGGAGGCTCTGGAAGAGGCCCAGGGGAGGGGGAAGGCTGCCTGTGCTGTTGAGGTGACATCAAGTGGAAGAAGGAATGGAAAAGGGTGAGCTACCTGGAGAAGGCAAGGTCAGCATCGAGCTGGCCTGTGCACCTTCCCTTTATCTTTCATGAACTGTTTTCCTATTAATCCTCTAGGACAGGGATGGCAAACTTTTTCTGTCAAGGGCTAGATGATAACTGTTTCAGCTTTGCAGGCCCTATGATTTCTGCCCCTGTACCACAAAAACAACCATGTACACAAATGAGCGTGAGTGCATTCAAATAAAACCTCACACAATGAAGTAGTGGCCGGATTTGGTCCACAGGTTGTAGTTTTGACAACCCCTGCTCTGGGACTTAGCTGAAAAGTCGCTTCCTCCAGGAATCCTTCCTAAATGCCATGGCTTGTTTGCACTCACCATCTCTGGGTGGCCACTGCGTTCTGAGACTGTGGTTTTCATTGCTTCTTCCATCTCATACCTTTTGGCTAGAAGCACTGACCCTGAGCCAGACTGTATGGGTGTGATGCATCCTCTATAACCTCGGACAACTTTCTTCACTTCCCTGAGCCTCAGTCTTCTTGTTTGTAGAATGAGGATAAGAATGACTGTCATAGGAGGCTGAGGCAAGGAGGATCGCTTGAGCCTGGGAGGTGGAGGCTGCAGTGAGTTATGACTGCACCACTGCACTCCATCCAGCCTGGATGACAGAGCAAGACCCTGTCTTAAAAAAACCAAAAACCAAAAATGACTGCCATGAGGATTATTTGAGTTAATGCAGGCACAACACCTGAACGAGTGCGGGCACGTAGTAGGCACCATGTCTGTGCTAGTGGCTGTGACCTTACTGTAATAGTTGGTTTACTTGCTTGCACATCTTCAGAGCACTGCTCCTGATTTAACCTTGCCCCCCTGCTGCTCAGTAACTGCTGGCACTCCTTACCGCTTTGTGCAGTGAATGGAAGGAATCTACAGTGCTGAGGTGGTTTTCTTGAGATGGTCTTGCTCTGTAGCCCAGGCTGGAGTGCAGTGGCGCCATCTCGGCTCACTGCAACCTCTGCTTCCCTGGTTCAAGCGATTCTCTTGCCTCCGCCTCTTGAGTAGTTGGAATTATAGGTGCCCCCTCACCATGCCCTGGCTAATTTTTGTATGTTTTGTAGAGATGGTTTTTTTTCTGCCATTGCCCAGGCTGGTCTTGAACTTCTGGGTTTAAGCCCCCTGGGCTCAAGTGATTCGCCTGCCTCTGCATCTGAAGGTGCTGAAATTACAGGTGTGAGCCACCATGCCTGGCCTACCATGTTGAGCTTTTTAAAGAATGACGCATGCACGAATGAATGCTTTTCATATCTCTTTTTCTTTTTTTTTAATTTTTAATTTTTTTTTTTTTTAAAGATGGAGTTTCACCATCATGGCCAGGCTGGTCTTGAACTCCTGACCTCAGGTGATCCACCCACGTCAGCCTCTCAAAGTGCTAGGATTACAGGTGTGAGCCACCGTGCCCGGCTTTTTCTTTTTTCATGCAAAAATACATTTTATTATGGTAAAATACACATCACATAAAAGCATTTTAACTGCTCTGAAACATAAGTTCTGTGGCATTAAGCACATTCACACATTCTGTGTCCATCACCACCATCCATCTCCAGAACTTTCCCGTCTTCCCAAACTGAAACTCTGCTCGCATTCAACACTTGCCTTTTCCATCTCCCCTTACATTTACGGTGATATGGTTTGGCTGTGTCCCCACCAAACTCTCATCTTGAATTGTAGCTCTCATCATCCCCATGTGCTGTGGGAGGGACCCAGTGGGCAGGTTTTTCCCAAGCTGCTCTGGTGATAGTAAACAAGTCTCACGAGACCTGATGGTTTTATAAAAGGGAGTTCCCCTACGCATGCTCTTTTGCCTGCTGCCATGTTAGACCTGCCTTTGCTCCTCCTCCACCTTCCACCGTGATTGTGAGGCCCTCCCTAGCCATGTGGAACTGTGAGTCCATTAAATTTTTTTCTTTATAAATTTCCCAGTCCTGGGTGTATGTTTATTAGCAGTGTCAGAACAGACAATTACAGGTAACCTCCATTCTACTTTCTGTCTCTGAGAATTTGACTACTCTATGGACCTCCCATAAGCGGAATCATACAGTAGTTGTCCTTCTGTGACTGGTTAATTTCACTTGACATCATATCTTTGAGATTCACCCATGTCGCAGCATGTGTCACAATTTTCTTCCTTTTTGAGGCAGAATAATATTCCATTGTCTGTATACCACATTTTCTCTATTCATTCATCAATTTATGGACACTTGGTGGCTTCCATCTTTTGGTTCTTGTGCATTTTCTTTTAATGAGGTATCTCATATGGTGGATCAAATGTAGTTCGTTGTCATGTTTCATTGCCTGAAGTTTGTGGTCTGGGGATAACTTGGGAAGGTTCCTTTAGTTGGATGTTAGTACCTGGCTTTTCATCTGTCAAACTGAGATAAGAATTTCTACATGGCAACATTACTGTGTTAATGAATTAATCTCTGGAGCTCTTAAAACAGTGCTTGACGGATGAGAAACACTCAGTAAAAGGTAACTGTGAGTATTAATATAATTACTGATGGAGAAAGAA
Source organism: Cebus imitator (assembly GCF_001604975.1). Taxonomy (NCBI): domain Eukaryota; kingdom Metazoa; phylum Chordata; class Mammalia; order Primates; family Cebidae; genus Cebus; species Cebus imitator. Next base: position 1,185,403 of record NW_016107319.1, read on the forward strand.
AGGATCTTTTGAGTGGAGGTGGGGAGAGCAAAACCTTTTCTCTTTCAAAATTCCTCTAGTGAGGATCCCTTGAGCCCAGGAGTTCAATGCCACAGTGAGCTATGATCACGGCACTGCACTCCAGCCTGGGTGACAGAGCAAGACCTTGTCTCTAAAAAATTAAAATTAAAATAAGTTGGAATAAATAGATAAAAATAAAAATTCCTCCAGGGAAGTTTTGAATTATTATAACAACTTCATCACTGCAGACCAGAGGGTTGTTGTAACCTCCTGGATTTTTATTAATAGTCATAATTTAATCACCAGCTGTTCTGCAAATAGACTAACTCCCACCTGAAATGCACCAAACTCCAACCCTGCACTACTGACATTTTCCTGAGCAAGGATTTGTTTTCTAATTGGTAAATTTCACATGGTGTTTTTCTAAAATAATAAAAGAAGTTGATGCAATGCAGATGAATATATAGTAACCATTTCACCTTTCAACAGTTTCCTTTGGCTAGAAAATTTGAAATGCTCTCTTCTTTTTTTGAGACAGAGTCTAGCTGTTGCTCAGTCTGGAGTGCGGTGACGAGACCTTGGCTTACTGCAACCTCCGCCTTCCAGGTTCAAGTGATTCTCCCGCCTCAGTTTCCTGAGTAGTTGGGATTACAGGTGCCTGCCACTATGCCTGACTAATTTTTGTGTTTTTAGTAGAGACCATGTTGACCAGGCTGGTCTTGAACTCCTGACCTCAGGTGATCCACCTGCCTTGGCCTCCCAAAGTGCTGGGATTACAGGTGTGAGCCACTGTGCCCAGCCTGAAATGTTCTCTTTAAAAATGTAACTGTTATTAGCTGAGCTCAGCCTGAGTCTCCTTGGCAAAAGGCGTTTCTGGAAACTTCCAAGTACCTATCCTCACCTGTGCTGCAAGGCAGTTATTTCCTAAGTGGTCATAGGAATGCACATGGTAAGGCCACGTCTACACAGCTCCTCATGCAGACTGGTCTGGGGCTGTGCTGACATCCTCCTCTGTTCACTGGGATCCTAGAATTCTGTCACCTTGGCCACACCCCAAGCCTTGTAACTTGCCCTGGGGCCTCATCCTTGCATTTTGAGGCTCCGGGAATCACTGTGTCATACTGACCACTGCTAGCAGAGGAGCTGGTGACTTCTCTGGAAGTTGGTGGCCACAGAGTGGGTTGCTGCCTTTGAGTGCTGATGCCTCTGAGACCCAAAGGTCCTGGGAACTTCTAGAAAAACAAACCCTCACTAACACGCAATTACCTAAACGAATGTGCATTTGAGTTGGGGGATCTCTTAATGTGTGGGGGAAAAGATGCACAAATATGGCTTTTAGAGGTAGGATATGTGGGGACAGGGATTCTTCTGTGGAGAAAATGCTTATTCTGAAGTTGTGGGAAGCTGACCCTGGAAGGTGAAATATTAGATGTGTTACACAGATGTAGCATTAATATCGTTGAATCATACAATGAGAAGGTTATTCCTTCTTCATTGCTTCTGATAATCTCAAGGGTGCTAAAATGCCTTCCTTACCTCTTTTAACACCTGCCAGTCTCCCTTTTATAAATTTTTTTTTTTTTTTTGGAGACAGAATCTTTCTTTGTTGCCCAGGCTGGAGTGCAGTGGTATAATCACGGCTCACTGCAGCCTCAGCTTCTCAGGCTCAGGCAGTCCTCCCATCTCAGCCTCCCGAGTTAGCTGGGACCACAGGTGCTCCCCACCAAGCCTGGCTGGTTTTTTTTTTTACTTGTAGAGATGGGGTCTCACTATGTTGCCCAGGCTGGTCTTGAACTCCTGGACCAGTGAGTTCAAGAAATCAGTGAATCAATCTCCATGAATCAGTCTCTGGAGCTCTTAAAACAGTGAGCTGTTTTAAGATCCTACCACCTCAGCCTCCCAAAGTGTGGGGATTACAGAAGTGAGCCACGGTGCCTGGCCTGCCCTTTTAAACAAGAAGGAGCCTGCCTCAGGCTCAGAACTTTGGGCGGGCAACAGAATCCAGCCAGAGCTATAAATAATGTGGTTTTATTTTTATCTTGTTTCCTGCATATTTATTCTTTTCTTTTTTCCATTGTGGCAAATAATGCTGATTTTCCACTTGTAGTGATAGTTTTGTTTTAAACATATCTGCATTAAAGTTTTTTGTTTTGTTTTGTTTTTGTTGTTGTTGCTGTTTTTACGTAAATTGATTTAAAGAAAAGCTCAAGCTAGTTGTGTTATGAGTGGTGTGAGGATGGTAAGGGAAAGTCAGGCTTATGGAAACAGCAGTGAAGACTCGTGTGTTTCAATACTACTGTGTGTGTGGTCAAGCCTGAACTATCTGAATAGTTTGCATTTTAGCTGATTCCGATTGAGCAAGTCCAAGTAAGTCTGGAGATCTGCATTTTGTTTTTATGGGGTTTTGTTTTGTTTTGTTTTGAGATGGAGTCTCCCTCTGTTGCCTAGGCTGTAGTACAGAGGGGCAATCTTGGCTCACTGCAACCTCTGCTCTCAGGTTCAAGTGATTCTCCTGCCTCAGCCTACCCAGTAGCTGGGACTACAGGCACGTGCCACTATGCCCAGCTAATTTTTTATTTTTAGTAAAGATGGGTTTTCACCATGTTGGCCAGGCTAGTCTTGAACTCCTGACCTCAAATAATTCACCTGCCTCACACTCCCAAAGTGCTGGGATTACAGTCATGAGCCATTGTGTCTGGCCCCTTCTCAGGTATTTTCCAATTTTAGGATCAACTGGTAACTGGTAAGTAGTTCAGAGGGCACTCAATCCAACTAGTTTTGCAGAGAGAAAAAGCTCAATTGCTTTAGATTTTTTTTTTTTTTTTTTTGAGACAGAGTCTCACTTGTCGCCAGGCTGGAGTGCAATGGCACGATCTTGGTTCGATGCAACCTCTGCCTCCAAGGTTCAAGTGATTCTTCTGCCTCAGCCTCTCAAGTAGCTAGGACTACAGGTGCACGCCACCACGCTCAGCCAATTTTTGTGTTTTTAGTAGAGACGAGATTTCACCATGCTGGGCAGGATGGTCTCGATCTCTTGACCTGGTGATCTGCCCACCTTGGCCTCCCACAGTGCTGGGATTACAGGCGTGAGCCACCACGCTCAGCCACTTCAACTTCTTTAGAAAACCTTAAGAGGTTAGCCATGGAAAGCAGGTGACAGGCTCTGTTTGGGGAAATACCTGTCAGTACCCGAGGGTCACCGTCTCACCTTGGCCAAGCTGGATGTGCCCTGCTGGTCTCATGAGAATTTATCAGCACCCCTCCCTTCTGCAACCCCAAGCTCTCACATGATTCCTGGTGCACAGTGACTTCTGAATAAATGTAGATGGAGTGGTTTGAATCAGAGGATGTTGAACTTGGCCCACATATTGTTTGGCCTTCACATTTTTCTTTTAACAGTTCTATTGATATTTGACGCATAAATAGTTGAACATAGTTTGAGTGTACAGTTTGAGAAGTTTTGACATCTGTAAGTCATGAAGCCATCATTTCTTTTTTTTTCCTTTTTATTTATTTATTTTTTTGACAGTTTTGCTCTGTCACCCAGGCTGGAGTGCAGTGTTGCAGTCTTGGCTCACTGCAACCTCCACCTGCCAGGTTCAAGTGATTTTCCTGCCTCAGCCTCCCCAGTAGCTGGGACTACAGGCACACCCATCTAAATTTTGTGTTTTTAGTAGAGACGGGTTTTCACCATGTTGGCCAGTATGGTCTCCATGTCTTGACTTGTAATCCGCCCACCTCGGCCTCCCAAAGTTCTGGGATTATAGGCGTGAGCCACCATACCCAGCCAAAGCCATCATTTCAATCAAGGCAGTGACCGTAAGTATTGCCCCACGAGTTCCTGTGGCCCTGTGTCATCTCTGTCTCCTGCTCCTCCTCCCGATTCCCACGTAAGCCCTGATCTGTCCTCTGTCACCATAGATTGGTTTGCGTTTTTCTGGAATTGTATATAAATGGACACATACTTTCAGGTACTCTTTCTAAAACTTTGGCTTCTTCCCCTCTATGTAATTATTTTGAGTTGCATAGTTGATTTTTTCTTATTGCTGAGGAGTATGTATTGGATGGGTATACCACACTGCATGCACTGTATGGAGAGACCACGATTTATTGATCCAATCACCTTTTTTTGTTTGTTTGTTTGTTTGTTTTCTGAGACAGAGTTTCACTGTTATCACCCAGGAGGCTGGAGTGCAATGGCGCGATCTTGGCTCACTACAACCTCCGCCTCCCAGTTCAAGTGATTCTGCTGCCTCAGCCTCCCAAGTAGCTGGGATTACAGGCATGCATCACCATGCCCAGCTAAATTTTCTTTGCATTTTTACTAGAGACAGAGTTTCTCCATGTTGGCCAGGCTGGTCTTGAACTCCAGACCTCAGGTGATTCACCTGCCTCAGCCTCCCAAAGTGCTGGGATTACAGGCGTGAGCCACCGCACCTGGCCTCACCTGTTGATAAGCATTTGGGTTGTTTCCAGTTTGGGACTGTTACAAATAAAGCCGCTGTGAACATTCACATACACATATTTGTATGTACTCTCATAGAGTTAAAAAAAATTCGGTAAAAAAATGGAGATGCCACATAAAAAAAATTTCAGATTTCCGGTGTCTCTTGAAAAATTGGTACACTTTGGAGGCCAAGGCAGGCAGATCACCTGAGATCGGGAGTTCAAGACCAGCCTGACCAACATGGTGAAACCCCATCTTTAAAAAAAAAAAAGAAAAGAAAAATTGGTAGCTCTAGCAATTCAGAGCCCATGTTTCTACCAGAGAACAATGGGTAAGGGTTGACTGGCTGCTGCTTCTCTTTGCGGTCCGGTGCTCCGATTAGCCTCAGGCCCCACCACTCCCGACCATAGTAGTTCCTTCGTTTGCATTATTTACTTGATCCTGTAGGCCTGTGTTTGTGCATTCTGCTTTATATATCACAGGAAATTCAGAGGCAGATAAATAAAACATCCAGGTTTAGGAAGAGCTTGAACAGAACAGAGAAGGGCTATGAATTTTAAAGAAGGGCTTTGCTTTCACTCTGAAGTTTCTTTGGGGTTTTGACTCCCAAGCAGCCATGATTAGCATCAGCAAAACCACCCCTTCTCAGGAAGGCCTAGGCAGGAAGGTCTGGCGTCTGAGGGGTGAGGGCCCCTGCTGGTGATCTGAGGCCTTGTGTGCCTACTGCCAACCCCTCTGTTTGTCCAAGGAGGTCTGGAACCCATTGTGCAGTGGGAAATGCTTTTGTGCTTTGCAGCCCATTCCTTCCAGCTCTGGGGACTGCAGCCAAGCTACTGATGGCTGGTTTCTAAAACCAGCCCAGCTCTGGGGAAGTGGAGGCAGCAGCCTGGCCCTGTGCTACCCTCCTCATGAAACACCACGGCATCCTGGAGAGAATGTCTTTCTCTTTTCTGATGGTGTCGTGGAGGAAGACTTACCATGATGCTGACCTTTCTTTAACACTTCTCCTTCCTTTGCCCATCTCCCTTTCTAACAGAGGCATCAGGTCTCAGGCTTACAAGCTTTGGAAAGCAATAGAACCTAGATAGAATTGGTAACTTCTTTTTTCAGCCTGGCATGGTGGCTCACACCTGTAATCCCAGCACTTTGGGAAACTGAGGCAGGCAGATCACCTGAGGTCAGGAGTTTGAGATCAGCCCGGCCAATATGGTGAAACCCCGTCTCTACTAAAAATACAAAAATTAGCTGGGCATGGTGGTACATGCCTGTAGTTCCAGCTACTTGGGAGGCTGAGGCAGGAGAATCACTTGAACCTGGGAGGCAGAGGTTGCAGTGAGCTGAGATTGTGCCACTGCACTCCAGCCTGGGTGATAGAGCAAGTTTCCATCTCAAAAAAAAAAAGAATTATTAACTTATTTTTCCCATTTTCCCTATTGTTATGGTATCCTCTGTTAGTGGAAAATGATATTGGCTTTCCACTCATGGATATAATTTAAAGATTTCATTTCAAATACATATGTTAAAGGCTGAAACAGGCTGATTTGAAGAAAAATATTAATTGATTATGTAGATAGTATGTGGATCTGGGAAATATGACAATGCTGTCCAGTACCTGAAATTTGAGAACATTAGAAGAAAAACTTAAGGCAGATTAAATTTAACAGAATTTAATTAAACAAAGAATGGTTCATGAATTGGGCAACCCCCTGAACCAGAATAGGTTCAGAGAAACCTGGAGGCTGCCACGTGGTTGGATGATATTTACAGACGGAAAAAAGAAATTGATGCACAGAAGAAGATGGAAGTCAGGTACAAAAAGAGCCAGATTGGTTACTGCTCAGTGTTTGTTTGCCTTATTTAAACATGATTTGAACAGTTGGTCACCTATGATTGGCTGAAATTCTGTGATTGTACAGGAGTCGGTTCCAGGCTGGTCACACATCCAGTTATGTTACAGTTCGCTGTGTATGGGAGAGACCTTTAAGATATGTAAGGAAGGAGGCCAGGCATTGTGGCTCACACCTGTAATCCCAGCACTTGGGAGGGTGAGGTAGGAGGATCACTTGAGCCCAGGAGTTTGAGACCAGCCTGGGCAACATAGTGAGATCTCATCTCTACAAAAAATATAAAAATTAGCTGGGCGTGGTGGCATGTGCCTGTAGTCCCAGCTACTTGGGATGCTGAGGTGGGAGGATCGTTTGAGCCCAGGAGGCCTAGGTTGCAGTGAGCTGCGATTGTGCTACTGCCCTCCCGCCTGTGCGACAGAGTGCGACTCTGTCTCAAAAAAAAAATAAAGTAAGGAAGCAGGGTTAAGCTGAATGAAGTTTAGTTCATTTCATTGGAATCCCTGGCAGAATAGTTACCCCTGCCTCATTGTAGACAGTTCGTACGGGCAACTGTGACGTGAAAGTGACTACCATGTTCTAGGAAAACATACTCACGAAACATACCCATGTGAGTATTCAACTAAGGAAACAGTCATGTGTCCTGATGCGGGGATGACCAGATTTCAAGGACACTTTTGACCAGACACAATTTTCATGCTTTGTATTGACTTCAGAACAACACCCCATCCCTGGCTTCATAAGATGACCCGCCCATGCAGACACTCAGTAATCAATCGCTGCTGTTCATTCCTGTGCAAGCGTTCCCCTCTCCCTGCAGCCTGCGTTTTCTTAGAAGCTGTGGCCTAAGTAATTCTTCAATGCAGTGGTTGTCAGCTGAAGGCAGTTGTGTCCCCTAGAGGACATTTGAAATATTCAGAGGCATTTTTGGTTGCTATAGCTGGGTGAGGGGGTGCTGCTGGCATCTCCCGCGTGGCTGCCAGGGATACTGCTAAACATCCCACATGGCGTAGGACAGCTCCCCACAGCAAAGAACGATTGGCCCCAAATGTCAGCAGTGCTGATGCTGAGAAACCTTGTTTTAAAGGAATTCCAGGTACCACTGAGGACAAGGAGGGAGGGTTTTAGGAGGTAGAAGACCTCCAGAATTCTTCAGATTGGCATGAGTCCTGAACACATGGACTGCTGCCTAAAGAGGCCAATTGCCCTTTTATAAACTACAAGATTCCAGAAGAGAGGAAGAATCTGGGTATATAAAAACTGGACTGTGCCTACTCCCTGTGGCTTGGTGAACACGGTGGTTCTTCAGAGTATCCACACCCCTAAATGCCATCCCTGATCTGTTTTTCTTTTGTTTTTGAGACAGAGTCTGCTTCTGTTGCACAGGCTGGAATGCAGTGGCACGATCTTGGCTCACTGCAACCTCTGCCTCCAGGGTTCAAGCGATTCTTCTGCCTCAGGCTCTGGAGTAGCTGGGATTACAGGTGCATACCAGCACGTCTGGCTAATTTTTGTATTTTTAGTAGAGACGAGGTTTCACCATGTTGGCCAGGCTGGTCTTGAACTCCGAGGTCCACCAGCCTCAGCCTCTCCAAGGTGCCGGGATTACAGGCCTGAGCCACCATGCCAAGCCTCCTGATCTGTTTAAGACTACTTTCCTGTAGGTCCTGGGCTATCTGTGAATGTGGCTTTGAGAGGCTCTGCTATCTGTGGGTGTCCAGCTGTGTCAGGCTGTAGCTCTCTGGAAAAGGTGCAGGGCCATATGCATAGTTAGGTCTCTATCTGATGCCCACCTTAGCACCAGCACGAATCAAAAGCTCTTCCAGTGCCACGTGGGCTCAGGTCACATTTTGGTAGGTGGGTGGTGTGTGCCTGGACAGAGTCACCATGAGGGATCCCTGGGACCCTTTTTTATGGAGATTTTTTTTTTTTTTTTTTTTTTTTGAGACAGAGTTTCACTCTTGTTACCCAGGCTGGAGTGCAATGGTGCGATCTCGGCTCACCGCAACCTCCGCCTCCTGGGTTCAGGCAATTCTCCTGCCTCAGCCTCCTGAGTAGCTGGGATTACAGGCACGCGCCACCATGCCCAGCTAATTTTTTGTAGTTTTAGTAGAGATGGGGTTTCACCGTGTTGACCAGGATGGTCTCGATCTCTTGACCTCGTGATCCACCCGCCTCGGCCTCCCAAAGTGCTGGGATTACAGGCGTGAGCCACCGCGCCCGGCAATTTTTTTTTTCTTTATTGAGAAATGTAAGACTCAAATAAGTTTTGAGAGGTACATCAAATGGGAAATTCTGAGAGCTGTGCCAGAAGAGGGGACTGTGTCACTGGTTATCAGTTCATGGAAACACTGTGCCAAATGGGAGAGGAGCTGCTGGAATTGGGAAAATGGAGCCAAGGTCCAGAGCCGGGGAGGTAACTGACAGATGCAGGAAGTTGGAGGGACCAGACAGAAGATGGAGAGAATGAGCACGGGAGAGGGCAGGACAAATGAGGCTGTTTCGAGCTCATTTTGTGAACACCACCTATACTCAGGGACGCTAGTACTTCCTCCTATGGCCCACTTCACATGGTGACAGCCAATCATATGCTTTGCCTAGAAGCCCTGGGCAGGGCAATCACTGGGATTGGTTCCTGGTGAGACGAGAAGAATATAAGGTGCAGCCTGGTCAAGGCAGAGGGTTGCAGCGGCGTCTCCGAGGTACCGTTATGCCGTAGCAGTCCCCTAATTTTTTCCAAGTCGTGATTCTTCCACCTTTGCGTCCTCATCTGCTTGCTGGCATGGAACTGCTGCCAGCCTCACCTTTGCGCCCAGCTTTCACATCTGCTGGCCTCCTCCTCGGTCCAGCCATCTCTGCCTTCTGCATTCCCACAGGTGAGCCCCACAGGGCAGTGCAGAGGGCTGGGCTCAATTCTGGCTCGAGCACTTCCTGGCTGGGTGACCAAAGTCAGGTTGCCCTACCTATCTGTGCCTCAGTTTTTTTCCTTTGTCAAATGAGAGTGATGGCTGACAAGCAGTTGTGAGAATAACAGCAGCTGTGTCCATTTGTTCGTAAGTGATCAAGGAGCGTTTAGCTGTGGAAGCAGTACAAAGCTATGGTCTGCTTTCTGACCTGCTGAAGTGGGAGGGATGACAAGGTAATTAAAAGAACTTAGCACCTGGTTTGAATTTTGGTATGACTAAGGGGTCTTGGGGGAGTAACTAAACCTTCTGAATCTATTTGTTAATCTATAAGAAAGGAACAATCCACCGGGCGTGGTGGCTCATGCCTGTAATCTCAGCACTTTGGGAGGCTGAGGCAGGTGGATTACCTGAGGTCAGGAGTTCAAGACCAGCCTGGCCAACATGGGGAAACCTTGTCTTTAGGGAAAAAAAAAAAAAAAAAAAAAAAAAAAAAGGAACAATCCTACCAGCTGAGAGGAACAAATGAGAAGGTGCCGGTGAGCAGCAATCAGCCTTAGTGCCACATTGCAATCTCTCGGAGGCCTGGGTCTCACTGTTAGGGGTTCTGATTTAATTGGCCAGGGTGTGGCCTCTCTTTTTTAAAGCTCCCCAGGTGACTCTAATGCATAGCCCAGGACTGAGCACCAAAGGTCAGGTCTTCAGACCAGTGGTCCTTGGACCATCAGCATCAGCATTACCTGGGAATTTGTTAGAAATGCATGTTCTCAGGCTCCGTCCGGGAACCACTGAATCAGAAAGTCTGCAAGTGGGGTTTAGCGATCTGAGTTTTGACAGGCCCTCTAGGTATGTGTTTGAAATAGATGCTTGCTGCTGCAAAGAAAAATTGACACTGAGACAAATGATTTTTTAGCAACGCAGTTTTTACTTTCTGGACTGCAGGAAGGGTACCCTTGCTAGCCATTGTGCCACGAGAGTACAGTGAACAAAGGAAAACACACAAATTTATTTCTTGTGCATTTGGGGTTGTTCTTACTGCTGTGTTTGGTCTTCGTTGCCTGGAGCCAGACTTTACAGTTTAAATTAAAACCTGATTGGCTAACAAGTTAAAACTTTTTAAAACCAGGTAAAAGCAATGGAGAGCTGAGACATGGCTGTGAGCACGTTCAGCACAGATATCTTGGTTAAAGTACAAGAACAAAGAATGTACTATGTGCCTGTAAGCATGGCATGTCTAACAGCTACATAGGATAGGGCTTAACAAAGTTATTGGCACATTTATTCTTTAACAAGAAAGGAAACTTTAAAAAGGAAGCTTTTTACTTCTCACAGTATATCTTCCAGGTGTAGACTTGTAACAGATCGCTGTTGTTCCTCCCTCCCTCTTCCTTGTCTCCCTGCAGCAGATATGTACTTAGACCATCCTATGTGCTAGACTGAGTTAGGCACTGGGAACACAACAGTGAACAACAGACAAGATCCCTGCCTGCAGGGAGCTTATTTTCTAGAGGGAGAAATAGAGTTAAAAAAAAAAAAAAAAAGCAAAGACACAATTAATTAAAAATGGTAATAAGTGTAAAGGAGACCCTCAAAGGCCTGAGATGGTGAATTACCATGAATTTTTTAAAGAGCACATTGGTCTGTCAGGCAAGGAAGCTTCTACCAGTTTCTAACCCTATTCGGGACTTTTAGGACCCCTGACCTCAGGCAGACTCTCAACGGCTGATGCATGTGCTTGCCTGACATTTTCCACAAGCAGCTGGGCCACCACTTGACAAAAACAGCTGTGAGCAGGGCCTGCTCATTTATCCCCCGGATCAGTGGTTCCCAGCCAGGGTGAATTTGCACCCCACTGGCATTTGCCAATATCTGGAGGCATTTTTGGTTAGTGCAACTGTTGGTGGCGGAGAATGCTAGTGAGCAGAAACCAGAGATGCTGTGCTAAGTGCACAGGAGACCTCTGCCCGAATGCACAGGATAGAACCCACAGCTGAGACATATCTGGGCCCAAATGTCAGAAGTGCTGACGGTTGAGAGTCCCAGCTCTGGGGGGTTCGTGTTCTGAATCCCTGGCTGGGTCCCTCCGAGATGCGTCTCTCTTCTCTCTCTCCTTATTCCTGAATTTGGCTGAACTTGAAATTCTTCCACCATTTGACCAGAAAAGGATTCCACCAAAATAAATAAATAAATAAAAATAATTTTAAAAATTAAAAAAAAAAGAATTCCAAGCTGCCTTCCCGCTTCCTGAGCTGGGGATCTGCACTGAGCCAAGCATCTCCTTGGAAACTCCTTGGCTTCATGCAATTTGAAAAACAATAAATTTGCAAGGTTGCACAAAACATCCAGAATCCTAAAGCCGGCTGGACCTGCTAAATCCATTTTTTTCCTTCCACATCAAAAATAATTCCTTGGCCTCAGAGGCTTTCTCCACTGTCACAAGACACAGGCAGATAGTTTTACATGGCAAACAACCCTGCCAAACATAGCTCTGCTTTCAGAGCTGTTGGGTAGATTTCTAGTCCAGCCAGGAATATCAGCACGCTCTTCCACTGAGACGAGGTTGGTTTTATCTGAGACAGACCTGATAATTGCCTCTCACACTCCATGCATGGCCAGAGACCATTCCCAGTGTGACCTCAACCCTTTCCACATCCTGGGTGCAGGGCTGAGGGTGAGTGGGTGAGTGGGTGGGTGGGTGGGTGGAGTGGAGACTTGATTCCAGCTTCTCCTCTACAGGGGTTGAGAGTGGGTGATCATAATTGAGTTTTCCATTCCGGAAAAAGAAGAAAATAACGTACTATAACAAAAAAGACGTACTAGCCTTACTGAGTGCTTTACTTAGGTGAGCTTATCTTTCCCGCTTACGAAGAAGGGGTTAATATTAGACCTATTTTACAGATGAGGAAACTGAGGACTGGTGACAAAAAGTGATTTGCCTGAAGTCCCTACCACTAACCATTCCAACTAGGAAATGGCAGAGCTGAGATTTGACTCCAGGTGGTTTTGTCACGGATATAATTGGCTGGGGCCAGTGTTGTGGATGGTAAATAATCTGCCAAGACAGTCATGGGTAAAGAAAGGCACATGTATTGGAGAAAGTACAAGGATTCGTTGCAAGAAAGCAATGGGCAGCACAGCACAGAAGGGGCTGTCTGCAAAGAGGCAGGAGCTGGAAGGAAGTTTACAGGATCGTGCTGCTGGGGCTATGTGCAGAGCAAAGTATTTGGGAACAGAATGCTGTGCAAGTGAGTTGTTTGTGTCAACCGTCTCTCAGAACTATTGTTCTCCCTACCCTGGGGCTCCCTTCTTGTTGTTGCTAACTTATTAGGACTCCATAAGTCTTGTTCTAGATTCTGGGCTTCAGGTTAATAGGGACAGTTCTCCCCCCACCCAGCCTAATGATAACAAGAATAGATGTTGATAATAATCAACATCTATAGCAGTAGTTCTCAAGCAAGGTGATTTTGCCACCCATTTCCCCCAGGGGCATTTGGCAATGTGTAGAGACATTTAGTTGTCACAGACGGGGGTGCATGCTACTGGTGATTGGCATCTAGTGAGCAAAGGCTAGGGATACTGCCAAATATCCTACAGTGCACAGGACAGTCCCCACCCCGCACCATGGAGAATCACCCAGCCTCAAATGTCAATAGTGCTGAGGGTAAGAAACCCTCATCTGCTAGCATTAAGGTTTAATTTAAAAAGAGAGAAAGGAAAAAGAGATAGCAGATAGGTAGCTGGCTAGGCAGATGGTAGGATAGATAGTGTGGAGGCTGAGGGACCCAGGGCTCTGGAGGGCTTGCTTCATGCTAGCCACAGTGCTGAACACATTACACGGGTAACCTAAATCCACCCTAGAAGTCACCTTCTGGGATAGGTGCTATTATCATCTCCTTTATACACACGGGGAAACAGGGTCAAAGAGGTTTGGTGATTTGCCAAAGCCATATGCTTGGCAGTGGCTTGTGGTTCCACAACCTCTCTTCTAGAAGGTCCCTCTGAATTGCAGTGTGGTGGGCACGCTAGAATCCGAATACCCCTGGCCTCTCCTCACTTTGCACATTCTGTAAGTTCTGAAGTCCTTCCTACTTCACCTTATGGATTCTCTGGTGACCTCATTTCTTCTGCAGTTGTCGACACTGCCTGGGTATGAGTCCTCCTGTCTCTCTTCTTGTCCAGATTGGCCCCTCTGTCCATCCTCCAAATGGCAGCCAGACATATCTGCGTATCTCTGGAAAGGCTGCAAGCAAAACTCTCTAACACCAAACTGGGAAGGAAGTGATTTATTTGGCTGGGAACTGCGGCAGCATACATGCCTAACATCCAAGCTCTCCAACAAAGAAAATCCTTGCCTTTTTAAAGACTGACAACTCTAGAAATTACATGTGAAAGGGTCTTGATCCATGAAGTAGGCGTGGGGTACGTGACTTAGGTGGGGGTTTGATCATGTTTAAACAAACACAGTGCCTTCCAGAAAGATTCCTCTACACCATGACGGTGATCTGCAGGAGTACGATTAAGGATGGCGCCCACCCTGTCTGCTAGCCTTTACTTCTCCTATTGAAATGCACCGTAGAAGTCTAGGGGGAAGGGCTCTTAAAAACTTAAGAGGATTAAGGATCTCCTTCCTCACTTTAATATGCATATGAATGGCTTGGGAGTTTGTAAAAATGTAGATTCTGTTCTGAGATCTCGGGTGGAGCCTGGGTTTCCAACAAGCTCTTCAAGTCCAAAGATGCTGGTCCATGGACCACACTTTGAGTACTTAGGCACTGGAGAAATTGTTCTCTGAACACAGAAACCCCAGAGGAGCAGCAGATTTACATGAGATGGGCAGCTTAGGTGGACCATGATTTCCCCTAGGATGGCTTATAGCAAGGGTTGCAAACTTGAAGCCCCAAGGGCCAAATCCCGGCCCCCCCCAGCCTATTGTTTGTAAATAGTTTTATTGGAGCACAGCCACCCTAATACATACTCACTTTTTCTGCGGCTGCTTTTGTGCTACAGTGGCCAAGTTGAGTAGTTTTAACAGAGGTCCTAAGGCTGTGGTAGCAATTTAAAGGGGGTGGACTTGAAGAATTAAAAACAAAACATGGCTGGACATGGTGGCTCACACCTGGAACCCCAGCACTTTGGGTGGCTAAGGTGAGTGGATCACTTGAGGTTGGGAGTTTGAGACCAGCCTGGCCATGGCAAAGCCCCATCTCTACTAAAAATACAAAAATTAGCCAGGTGTGGTGGCATGGGCCTGTAGTTCCAGCTACTCTGGAGGCTCAGGCAGGAGAATCGCTTGAACCCAGGAGGTGGAGGTTATAGTGAGCCAAGATCTTGCCACTGCACTCCAGACTGGGCAACAGAATGAGACTCTGTCTTCAAAGAAATTAAAAACAAAACACACAGCCATGCACTCGTGCTTGTAACATTCTCAGACTGGCTTTTGAAGGAAGTGGCTCTGGGCAGGTGTGGAAGTTTGAGGGTGGAATTAATAGAGGACATTGCCTGGCCAGTCTTTATTTCCTGGATGAGCAGGTAGAAGCTCAGAGCAGTCAGAAGTTCTGGGTGTGGGTCTGGGCTCCACAGTTAGTTTGTGTTAGGGCCGAGATGGGAACCTAGGCCTCCTGACTTCCTACCTAGGGTTTCTACCTCCAGGATGACCAGCACAGAATTCTTTCATCAGGTGGGGTGAGAGGAGTTACTTAACATGAAAACCTTCGGTCTGCCCAAAGAGCCACCTGCTCCCTGCCTTGGGCTGGCTTTCTTTCTGAGCCACATTCAGAAGACTGAGAGCTCTTTTCCATCACATAGGCAACCCCCATCTTGACCCTTTACGTTAGATAAGTGGGTTGATGGAGGCTGGGCTGGGGTTGGGGCATTAAGTTGGAGCCCATACTGGAGTCCTGGTGATCGGCCTCTCCAGCTGTGGCCTCTTCACACTGCCTAATGTCTCGGAGTGTTGCCTGTGATATCCAGGGAATTGGGTTAAATGCTTCTGAAGGTAGATTCCTTTTAGATTAAAATAGTAATAGGTATTGAGGGTGGTAGAGACAAAAATGAGATTTTTTTCTTAATTTTATTTATTTATTTGTTTTTTAGATGGAGTCTCACTCTGTCTCCTAGGCTGGAGTCCGTGGTGCGATCTTGGCTCACTGCAACCCCCGTCCCTTGGGTTCAAGCGATTCTCCTGCCTCAGCCTCGCGAGTAGCTGGGATTACAGGTGTGCCACCACACCCAGCTAATTTTTATACTTTTGGTAGAGACTGGGTTTCACCATATTGGCCAGGCAGGTATCGAACTTCTGACCTCATGGTCCACCCACCTCAGCCTCCCAAAGTGCTGGGATTACAGGCGTGCGCCACTGCGCCCAGTGAGTTTTTTTTTCTTTATTAAGGTAGAATTCACATAACAAATTAAAGTGAACAATTCACCACCTTTTAGTATTCATAAAAGGCAACTACCACCTCTACCCAGTTCCATTTTCGTCACCCTGAAAGAAAACCCTGTACCCATTTAAATCTTTCCTCCGCAAACTTCACCCGTTTACCTTTCACCTTTATGCTATCATAACACTGTAATAAGCATACAGGCCTTTCCTTGTGTTCTTCTTTGGAATGTAAATACATTGATTTGTTTTCTCTGCAGTTGCCTTACTGAAACTTTTTTTTTTGAAAGTGAGGTATAACTCAGCAAAGAACACAACTGCATGAATCTTCAAATCTTTAAAAATGTTTAGTTATTAGGGAGACATAATAGTTATACATATTTATCAGGTACGTGTGATATTTGACTGCATTAATCTGTGTACAGCTTGAATTTGATTTTTACCTGTGTGCGCACATGTGAAACCAGTACCTAGCTCAGTGGCTTTCAGACAGGGGTGATTATGCCCCTCAGGGGACATTTAGCAATGTGGTTGTCATAAGTTGGGGGCTGGATGCTACTGGCGTTAAGTGGGTAGAGGCCACGGATGCTGCTAAACATCCTTCAGTGCACAGGACAGATGCCACACACGGAATTATCTGGTCCCAGACCAGGCTCAATGGCTCACATCTGTAATTGTAGCACTTGGGTAGATTGGTGAAACCCCATCTCTACTAAAAATAGAAAAATTAGGTGGGTGTGGTGGCCTGCACCTATAATCCCAGCTACTCAAAAGGCTGAGGTATGAGAATTGCTTGAACCCGGGAGGCAGAGGTTACAGTGAGCTGAGATGGCGATACTGCACTCTAGACTGGGTGACAGTGAGACCCTGTCTCAAAAAAAAAAAAAAAAAAAAAAATCTGGTCCTAAATGTCAATAGGTGATGAGGTTAGAAAACCCTGTCCCAGATCAAAGCCTCTAGGGCATTTGTAGTTCCAGGAGCCCCTCTTTTGCTCCTTCCCAGTCTACACCCCTCCCCAAAGGGAACCATCATTCTTCTATCACCATCCATTAGGTTTGCCTGGTATTGAAATTCATATTAATGGAATCAAGCAATATGTTCTTTACTTGTGTTTGGTTGCTTCCACTCAATAGAGTATCTGTCAGGTTCTTCCATGTTGTATGTATTAGAAGTTCTTTTTTGACCAGATGCAGTGGCTCACCCCTGTAATCCCAGCACTTCGGGAGACTGAGGTGGGTGGATCACGATGTCAGGAGTTCGATACCAGCCTGGCCAAGTTGGTGAAACCCCATCTCTACTAAAAATAAAAAAAATTAGCTGGGTGTGGTGGTAGGCGCCTATAATCCCAGCTACCCGGGAGGCTAAGGCAGGAGAATCACTTGAACCCAGGACGGGGAGGTTGCAGTGAGCCGAGATTGTGCTGCTGCATTGCAGCCTGGGCAACACAGTGAGACTCTGTCTCAAAAAAAAAAAAAAATATATATATATATATATATATTCCAGTTAAGCCAGTCAAATTGACATATAAAATTAACCACTAGGGTGCGATGGCTGACATCTGTAATCCCAGCACTTTGGTTGGCCAAGGTGGGTGGATTGCTTGAGCCCAGGAGTTTGAGGCCAGCCTGGCCAACACAGCAAAACCCCATCTCTACGAAAAACACAAAAATTAGCTGGATGTGGTAGCATGTGCCTGCCTGTAGCTCCAGCAACTCTGGAGGCTGAAGAAATGGGAGGATCCCTTGAGCCTAGGAGGTTGAGGCTGCAGTTAGCCGTAATAGTGCCACTGCACTTCAGCCTAGGCAACAAGTGAGAACCTATCTCAAAAAAATAAAATAATAGTCGCCACCACACACACATGCACACACACACAATTTTATTTAGTCCTCACAATCACCGTGTGGGCAAGTTTGTTGTTGTTGTTTTGAGATGGAATTTTGCTCTTGCTGCCCAGGCTGGAGTGCAATGGCTCGGTCTTGGCTTACTACAACTTCTGCCTCCTGGTTTCAAGCAACTCTCCTGCCTCAGGCGCCCACCACCATGCCTGGCTAATTTTTGTATTTTTAGTAGAGATGAGGTTTCAGCACATTGGCCAGGCTGGTCTCGAACTCCTAACCTCAGGTGATCTGCTCTCCTTGGCCTCCCAAAGTGTTGGGATTACAGGCATGAGCCACCATGCCTGGCTTGGCAGGCTATTGTTATTAAGCCAGTTTTTACAGACAAAAGAGCAAGTGCTCTACACAGTGTCTGGCAGCTAGAAAGGGCTCAACTGATGTTGAGTGCAGATAGCATGGGGCACAGAGAGGTTGTGATTCATGCAAGGTCACACAGCAGGAGGTAGAATTTGAAGCTACATCTGTGCAACTATAGAGAGGCTCAGGGAGATGAAGTAACCCGTCTCCAAGTGTACAGCATGTGGGAGGCTTAGGACTTCTCCTCCCCAGCTTCACCTCATCTCTACTGGCAGGCAGCCTGCTGTATGCAGAGCACAGAGCTCGGGCGGGAAAGGGAGTGAGGTGAGCCCTCTACCCCACCACCCTCTTCCCACCAGAGATCCAGCTCCCAGGCAGGGCTGGGCAGGGAAGGCAGGGCTGGTTGCCAGATGCTGGGTGCCAGGACTCCTCCCATGGGGTGACCCCCTGGGCCAATCCCTAGCAGCCTCGCCCAGCCACTAGGATATACCAGCCTGTGCCCCAGAAGCCTCTTTTTCCCAGATTTCTCCGGCTTCATGGGAACAGGAAGGTTAATATCCCTGGGAAGGGTGCCGGCAGTGGGGACTCTGGGGAAGCCCCTCAGAGCTTGGGGGCTGGGCATAGAGATGCCAACTCTGTCTGTGCATGTGTGTGTCTCTGCCTGTGTCTATAAGAGATTGTTCTACGTGGCCTGGGGAGGGTGGGACAGCAGGTGGGGAGAGGAGCAGGAATTTCCTTTGGCATTTTTCAGAATGTGTGGGAGAAAAGCATGCACTGTGGGAAGAGCTGGGCATGCCACCTTTGCTCTGTGACCAGAAAGGTGTCTGTGTCTGCCAGCTCTGTGTGCCGGTTTGGTGAAGGGTTTCCATACTTGCTAAGGTTTTCAAGAGCTCCTTCTCCCAGGCCCTGTGCTGATCTTATTACTGGATTGTCTCACTAAGCCTCACCTACACCCCATTGTCTAGAAATGATTATGATCCCTGCTGTAGTGGAAAGCTCACAGAAGGTAGGACACTGGCCCAAGGCCACCGAGCTTGGCTGTGCTGGAGCTGGGATTGGGACAGTCTGGTGCTAGTGCCTGTCATGTTGTCTTTTTTTTTTTCAGATGGAGTCTTGATCTGTTGCCCAGGATGGAGTGCAGTGGCGCTATCTTGCCTCACTGCAACTTCTGCTTCCCGGGTTCATGTGATCCTCGTGCCTCAGCCTTCTGAGTAGCTGGGATTATGGGTGCCCGCCACCCAGCTGGCTAAGTTTTTTGTGTTTTTAGTAGAGACGGCGTTTTGCCATGTTGGTCAGGCTGGTCTCAAACCTCTGACCATACCTCAGGTGATCCTCTCATCTTGGCCTCTCAAAGTGCTGGGATTACAGGTGTGAACCACTGCACCTGGCTGCGGACTCTTGTCTTTATCAAACATCCCACAGTGTATATTTATCCATCCAGGGAGCCAGCGTTCGCTGAGCATCTACTAATGGATTAATATATGCAAAGCCCTTGGAAGAGTGCCTGGCACACAACAGCAGTACGCTAAGTGTTGCATATTATCATCATCATTGATATTTACTGTGTTCCAGACACTGATCCCATGTAGGCATTGGGAATTCAGAAGTGAGCAAAGCAAACCAAAACCCCTCCCCAGAAGAAAACCTTGCTTTCTGGTTATGGGAATTAACAACCAATTTAATGAGTGAAACATACAGTATGTCAGGGGTAAGGGCTAGAGATAAAATGAAGCAGGGAAGCAGACGATAGGGGGTGATGGCTGCTTTAGGGCTGCAGTTTAAACTGGGGTTGTCAGGGAAGGCGCCTTGGCTTTTTAGCTATAGACTGAAGGAGCTGAGAGAATGAGCCACCTGGGTACCTGGGGAAGTGCATCCCAGGTGGAGGGGCAGCTCCCCATTTGATCGTGCTGTGTTGGATTGCCCTGCAGAAAGACCGTGTAATTAAACTGCCCCTCCAGCTCAGGATGAAGGTCCTGTGGGCTTCCTCCTGGGCATGAAAGTTCAGTCTGCTCTATCTCCAGCCCCTGCCCCTGGCCAGCCCATACAGCCATCTGCCTCTTGAGCACTGGGAATCCCATTCCTCAAACTTCTGGAGGCTGTCATGGTGCCCAGGGTTTCTGGAGGTACACAAGCAGGGGCTGCCCCCCAGACAGAGTGGATGTGGCTTTTAAAATTATTTATTTAACTATTTATTTGAGATGAAGTCTCCCTCTTGTCACCCAGGCTGGAGTGCAGTGGCACCATCTCTGCTCACTGCAACCTCTGCCTCCTGGGTTCAAGCAATTCTCCTGCCTCAGCTTCCTGTGTAACTGGGATTACAGGCACGTGCCACCACGCCTGGCTAATTTTTGGATTTTTAGTGGAGACACGGTTTCACCATACTGACCAAGATGTTCTTGATCTCCTGACCTTGTGATCTGCCTGCCTCGGCCTCCCAGAGTTCTGGGATTGCAGGTGTGAGCCATCACCCCCAGTGCTTTTTTTTTTTTTTTTTTTTTTTTTTGAGACGGAGTTTCGCTCTTGTTGCCCAGGCTGGAGTGCAGTGGCGCGATCTCGGCTCACCGCAACCTCCGCCTCCTGGGTTCAGGCAATTCTCCTGCCTCAGCCTTCTGAGTAGCTGGGATTACAGGCATGCACCACCATGCCCAGCTGATTTTTTTGTATTTTTAGTAGAGACGGGGTGTTATCATGTTGGCCAGGCTGGTCTCGAACTCCTGACCTCAGGTGATCCACCCACCTTGGCCTCCCAAAGTGCTGATATTACAGGCATGAGTTACTTGCTGGGGGTGGGCTTTTATCCTCCCTTCTAATAAAGATGACCCTGGCCTTGAGTGATGGGCTAGACAAGAGATTAGGGGGCATGTTTTTTGGCAGAGTGCATACGCACCTGGGCAGATTTGCCTTGGGTGTGAGTCACCGGTAGGTTCTAGGGAAGCTAATTTTGGAAAACCTGCAGGCAAGCCCCGTCAAGAAATGGGAAGGGGGACTGGGCCCTATGGTTCATGCCTGTAATCTTAGTGCTTTGGGAGGCCAAGGCAGGTGGGTTACTTGAGGTCAGGAGTTTGAGACCAGCTTGGCCAACATGGCGAAATCCACTAAAAACACAAAAATTATCTGCATCTGGTAGCACATGCTTATTATCCCAGCTACTTGGGAGTTGGAGGCAGGAAAATCGCTTAAACCCGGGAGACAGAAGTTGCAGTGAGCCGGGATTGCACCACTGCCCTCCAGCTTGGGCGACAAGAGTGAAACTTCATCTCAAAAAAATATAAAAATAAAAAGAAAAAAGAAATGGCAGCGGAGGGGGGAAGAGACAACAGGGGGTGGAAAAAGGTAGAATAGGGTGGGGTGTGGTGGAGAAACAGGCAGCTGTCAGTTCTAGTCTGAACCTGGGAGTGGTGCAGGGAGGGAACAGACTCCACAATGGTCCTGGTCCCTGCCCTTCCGTGTCCGCCTTCTAGCTCTGCTTCCGTTCTCTCTCACCTGCATTACCTATGTACCCAGTGCAGGAATGCCATGTTCCCAATTTTACCATCTTCATATGCCACCTAGACAGTTACTGACTTTGTATTTCTATTTAAATTGAGTCGCCTAAAATTTTCAAAAAATAGGCCAACTGTGGTGGCTCGTACTTGTAATCCCAGCACTTTAGGAGGCCGGTGTGGAAGGATTGCTTGAGCCCCAGAGTTCAAACCACCCTGGGCAACATGGCAAGACCTGGTCTCTACAGAAAACTAGCTGAGCATGGTGGTGCATGTCTGTAGTCCTAGCTACTCAGGAGGCTAGAGTGGGAGGATCACTTGAGGCCTGGGAGGTTGAGGCTGCAGTGAGGTGAAATTGTACCACTGCACTCCAGCCTGGGTGACAGAGAGAGACCCTGTGTTAAAAAGAAAAAGGAAATTAAAAAAAAAAAATTATTGCCAGACGCGGTGGCTCATGCCTTTAATCCCAGCACTTTGTGAGACTGAGGTGGGCAGAGCACCTGAGGTTGGGAGTTCGAGACCATCACCACTTCTCTACTAAAAATACAAAAAATTAGCTGGACATGGTGGCGCATGCCTGTAATCCCAGCTACTCAGGAGGCTGAGGCAGGAGAATTGCCTGAACCCAGGAGGTGGAGGTAGCGGTGAGCCGAGATCGCGCCATTGCTCTCCAGCCT
>NW_016107319.1:1207526-1221371 GCF_001604975.1 Cebus imitator
AGAGACACAGCCAGGTGCAGTGGCTCATGCCTATAATCCCAGAACTTTGGGAGTCTGAGGCAAGAGGATGGCTTGCGGCTAGGAGTTCAAGACAAGCCTGGGCAATATAGCAAACCCTGTCTCTACAAAAAATTAGCCAGGCATGGTGGCACATACTTGTAGTGCCAGCTACATAGGAAGCTGAGTTGGGAAAATCGCTTGAGCCCAGGAGTTCTAGGCTGCAGTGAGATAAGACAGTGCCACTGTACTCCAGCCTGAGCAACATAGTAAGATCCAATTTCTACAAACAAAATAAAAATAAAAAATTAGCCAGGTGTGGTAGCATGCACCTGTAGTACCAGCTACTCAGGAGGCTGAGGCAGGAGGATCACTTGAGCCTGGGAGTTTAAGGTTGCGGTGAGCCATGATCACACCATTGTACTCCAGCCTGAGCAACAGAAAGAGAGACCCTGTCTCTAAAAAATAAAAAATGAAAATGAAAGAGAAGCTTCAGGTGACTTCAATAAATGGAAAATCATCGGCACTTACTGTAAGTAGAGGATAGCTAGAAAATAAATACAAGGAAGGCAGAGCCAGCCGTTCGAATGCAGTCTGAGGCTGTGGCCTGCAGAAACTGCTCGATGCTGAAGCTGCTCTTTGTGAACCACACAAGATCTCCCAGGGCTAGAGAGACAAAGACAGGCTGGCACCATGTGTGGCCTCATGCCTGGAAACGGCCAGCAAGGTTTGAAAAATAATTGACAAGGAGGTAACTGTCTTATTTCTCTCATCTAAAAACCAAGGAATGCAGGCAGGGTACAGTGGCTCATGTTTGTAATCCCAGCACTTTGGAAGGCCAAGACTGGTGAATTGCTTGAGGCTGGGAGTTCAACACCAGCCTGGCTAACATGGTGAAACCCCATTTCTACTAAAAAAAAAAAAAAAAATACAAAAGGTGGCCAGATTTTGTGGTGCATGCCTGTGTCCCAGCTACTTGGGAGGATGAGGCAGGAGAATCACTTGAACCTGGGAGGCAGAGGTTGCAGTGAGCCAAGACCATGCCACTGCATTCCAGCCTGGGCAACACAGAGAGACTCTGTCTCAAAAAATAAATAATAAATAAAATAAAAATAAAAGCCAGGGAATGTTGCTAGAACCTTGTGCATAGGATAGGTTTGATCCCATAATGAGATGATTAATGTGTCTTGGTGCAAGACTCAGCTTTGATAAAGGGTCATGTGTGGCTTTGCCCTCATTCCTCTGTTTACACAGGAATTCCAGGAGACCTAAAGTGGTGCCTTTTTTATGGACCTGTCCCCCACCCATGTGCTGTACATCAAAGGCATCTAATAAATGTTTTTAACAGGAGGTGAAAGGGACTTGAGTTCCTCTGATGCTGAAAGTGAGCATTCGTCTCCCTTGTAGTGAGCACTTGTATGTGCTCCACAAATGTTTGTTGTAGAAAGAAGCAAACAGCAGAGTATGAAGTCCACCAGAATGTCATCTCCACGATGACAGGGTTTTCTAGCTGATCTGCTTAAGCTGGTTCCACTGCCTGGAACAGTGCTTGGCACTACGTAGGTGCTCAACCAACGATTGTTGTGTGGACACATGAATCAATGACTCTATGAATAAATGAATGAAGAGATGATTGAGCGCATGAATGAGTGCTAGCCCTTCCTTCCCAGACCCAGGAGACAGTCCTTCTATAAAGTTTCAGGTCCCCATCGCAGGCTTGCTGAGCCCTGAACATGGTGACCAGGGAGTGGAGAAAGTGAACAAAGAGAGAGACAAGGTGGCTCAGGTCACTGGCCCAAGACATCTTTAGATTTCCCTAGCAACAACCCTTACTGGTAGAGAGGAGCATCCTGGGAGCTGCTCTGGATGGACTCAGGGTAGGGCATGGCCGGCAAGTACCACAGGCAGCTGCTGCTTTTTGTTTGTTGGCTTATTTTTGAGACAGGGTCCCACTCTGTCACTCAGGCTAGGGTGCGGTGGTGTGATCACAGCTCACTGCAACCTCGACATCCCAGGTTTAAGCCATCCTCCTGCCTCAGCTCCTGAATAGCTAGGACTACAGGTGTGTATTACCATGTACAGCTTATTTTTTAAATTTTTGCAGATACAGAGTCTCACCATGCTACCCAGGCTGATCCAACTCCTGGGCTCAAGCGATCTGCCTGCCTCTGCCTCCCAAAGTGCTGGGCCCACAGGTGTGAGCCACGCGCCCAGCCCACTGGCAGCTTATCACCCACTGAACCCTCAGTAATGTCCCCTCATCCACCCCAACAATAGGCTCTTGAAGTAGGGATGCCTAGATGGTAGGGACTGTTTTCCATGACAGAGCAAACACTGGGCAGAGTGGCACCAAGGAGCATTTTTCATCTATATAAGGCTCTATTTTCTTCTGCGCTGGGCTGAAGTGGATGCATTCTGAGGGTTGTTCATCCCACCCACTGCCCCCACAAAGGGGAGGTTTCTGAAGAAAATCCCCAGGGCTTCCAAGAGGTGTTCCGCCACTGAGTGTTTATATGCCACTCACACGCTGGGCACAGAACATTCTTGTGGGATAATGTTTAACCAGCATGTGGGCTGAGTTACTGTGGCTCACGGAGGACCAGGTTGGAGGCTGGCTTCCCTCCTAGGTGAGCTCTGGAGGAGGCTGGGTCTCCCTGCCCTCCCATAACCCAGCTTCCCGTCTTGACTGCACCAGTAGGAAACCGGCTTCCTTTTGTCCTTCTAAAGGAGCAAACTGCTGTCTATCTTTCCTGGTTTTTTTCTTAAGCTAATACAGAAGCCAGGACCTAATTCTTTGAAAACATTCTGTTTTAAGCAATTTCTTGGTGCCCTTTGGATATGGACCCAACCTCACTAAAATAGTGATTCCTCGTATGTTAAGATTTGTGAATGTTTTACAGCTTATGAGAAACGAAAAACACAAAGCGATTGTCAAATCCTTGAAGGCAGGGCCTGGGTGTTATACTTGCAGTCCCACCTCCTTCAGGAGCAATTGACCGTGTCATCAGTTTTCCTCTATCTGAAAAGCTGAGATGGGCGTGACTCTATCATTTCTAGGGCAGATTGTTCCCCAATTTGAGTGTGCACAAGAGTCACTGGGGCGAAGCCGGTTAAAAATCTAGACTTCCAGATCCCCCTGTGATTCATTTATTCAACTGATGTTTATTGAGCCACTACCATAAGAAGGGTTTCCAGATTTAGCAAAGACAAATACAGGATGTCCATTTAAACGTGAATGTCAGATCAACAATTTTTTTTTTCTTTTTTTTTAACAGAGTCTCACTCTGTTGCTCAGGCTTGAGTGTAGCGTAGTGTTGTGATCACAGCTCAGTGCAACCTTGACCTCCTGGGCTCAAGCAATCCTACCTTAGCCTCCCAAGTAGCTGGGACTATCAATGTGCACTATATGCCTGGCCAGTTTTTCATTTCTTTTGTAGAGAGGGGGTCTCGCTATGTTTCCCAGGCTAGTCTCAAACTCCTGGGCTCAAGGGATACCCCACCTCAGTCTCCCAAAGTGCTGAGATTACAGACACTGAGACACCATGGCTGGCTAACAAATTATTTTATTATTTATTTTATTTTATTTATTTTTTGAGACAGAGTTTCACTCTTGTTACCCAGTCTGGAATGCAGTGCTATGATCTTGGCTCCCTGCAACCTCCACCTCCCGGGTTCAAGCGATTTTCCTGTCTCAGCCTCCCAGTAGCTGGAATTACAGGCACTCGCCACCACACCTGGCTAATTTTTGTATTTTTAACAGAGATGGGGTTTCACCATGTTGGCCATGCTGGTTTTGAGCTCCTGACCTCAGATGATCCATCTGCCTTGGCATCCCAAAGTGCTGGGATTATAGGCGTGAGCCACTGTGCCCGGCCAAATTATTATTATTTTTGAGACAGGATCTTGCTCTGCTGCCCAAGCTGGAGTGCGGGGTACATCACAGTTCACTGCAGCCTTGACCTCCTGGGCTCAGGCAGTCCTCCCACCTCAGCCTCCTAAGTAGCTAGGACCACGGGTACATAACACCACGCCTGACTAATTTTTGTATTTTTTGTAGAGATGGGTTTTCACCATGTTGCCCAGACTGGTCTTAAACTCCTGGGTTCAAGCAATGCTCCCACGTTGGCCTTCCCAAGTGTTAGGATTATAGGTGTGAGCCACTACACGTGGCCTACAAATCATGTTTTAACAGTAGTATGTCTCATGCAATAACTGGGGTTTGCCTCTGTGCCTTCATGCTATTGTAACCAAGGCTAGGTGGCTTGTAAACAATGGAATTTATTTCTCATAGTCTGGAGGCTAAAAGTCCAAGGTCAGGGTGCCAGCATGATCGGGTTCTGGTGAGGGCCTTCTTCCGGATTGTAGACAGCCGACTTCCTGGTTTTTCTTCACATGGCAGAAAGAGAGCAAAGTAGCTCTCTGGCCCCTTCTTATAAAGGCGCTAATCTCCTTCATGAGAGCTCCACTTCATCACCTAATCATCTCTCAAAGGCCCCACCTCTAACACACCAGGACAGATGAAGCTTTCAACATAGGAATTTTGGGAACACAAACATTTAGGCAGTCCATTATAGAACGTCGACGAGAAACTGCTTTGTTCTTTATATGAAATTCAAATGTAACTGGGAGTCCTATAGTTTCACTGGTAACCCTAATGCTGCACCACACATTGCTGTAGCCGCTGGGAGAACAGCATGAACAAAACACAGCCCCTGATTCCTGACAGCTTATGTTCTAGGGAGGAAGCAATTTCCTGGTGCCTATAAGGGCTGGAGACAAATCAATCCATGCAGACAAATAGATCCAGGAAGAAAGGGGGAAGCCAGTTGAGGGGTGGCATGATGGAGGTGGCTCTCCATTTTGAACAGAGTGGTCAGAGAGTCTCTCTCTTTGGAGGTAACATTGAAGCAAGGACCTGGGGAGGTGAGATTTGGATGCAGTAAGTGTGTAGGGCACAAGGATCTGCATAGATAATAGGCCCTTCTGGAAGAATCAGATGTAAGGGTCTGTGAATGCCACTTTGAGAAAATGACTTTAGGGTTTCAAGCCTCATGTCCACCTCTGAGGATGCACTTAGCTGTTGACAGCCCCTCTCTGGGCCCCAGTTGACTTCATATGTGCAATGGGAATAGTAGTGACAGACTCGCTTTCCCACGGGGCTGTTGTGGGTATCAAATGATGTAAAAGATGGGAAAGGACTTTATCAGCTGTAAAGTGCTCAGCAGGGTCTCGACAAGTGCCATCCAGTAGAAATACAACGCAAGCCCTTTGTGTTATTTTATTTTATTTATTTATTTTTTGAGATAGAGTTTCACTCTTGTTGCCCAGTCTGGAGTACAATCTCGGCCCACTGCAATGTCCACCTCCCAGGTTCAAGCAGTTATCCTACCTCAGCGTCCCAAATAGTTGGGATTACAGACATGTGCCACCACACCTGGGTAATTTTGTATTTTTTGTATCTCTAAGTTTGTAGACACAGGGTTTCTCCATGTTGGTCAGGCTGGTCTCCAACTCCCAAGGTCAGATGATCCACCTGCCTCGGCCTCCCAAAGTGCTGGGATTATAGGAGCGTTCCAGTGCACCCGGCCACCCCTTTTGTAATTTTGAAGTGTCTAGTAGCTGCTTGGAAAAGTAAAAAAAGGCAAAATTGATTTTATTTTTTGAGACAGAGTTTTGCTCT
This sequence comes from Cebus imitator, assembly GCF_001604975.1. NCBI lineage: Eukaryota > Metazoa > Chordata > Mammalia > Primates > Cebidae > Cebus > Cebus imitator. Next base: position 1,213,204 of record NW_016107319.1, read on the forward strand.
TGTTGCCCAGTCTGGAGTGCAATGGCACGATTTCAGCTCACTGCAACCTCTGCTTCCCAGGTTGAAGTGATTCTCCTGTCTCAGACTCCTGAGTAGCTGGGATTACAGGCACCCACAATTATGCCCAGCTAATTTTTTGTATTTTTAATAGAGATGGGGTTTCACCATGTAGGCCAGGCTGGTCTCAGACTCCTGACCTCAGGTGATCAACCTGCCTTGGCCTCCCAAAGTATTGGGATTACAGGAGTGAGCCACCATGCCAGGCATGAAATTGATTTTAATATGTTTTATGTAATGTAATATATCCAAGGTATTATTTTTATATATGTTCAATATAAAAACTACTACAGAGGTATTTTATAACATTTTTCTTGTGTCAGGTCTTCTAAATCTGGCACGTATCATGTGCTTACGGCTCATCTCAATTTGGACTAGCTGCATTCAAATACTTAAGAGCCGTGTGTCACCCGCAGCCTCGTGTTGGACAGCACAGACGATATCATGAATATTCTGTGAAGAGCTGCCCTCATTGTTTTAAAACACAGTGTGTTAGTGGAAATTTTTAGGTATAGGGTCTTGCTCTGTCACCTAGCCTGCGGTACAATGGTGCAGTCACAGCTCCCTGGAGCCTCAAATTCGTGGGCTCAAGTAATCTTCTCACCTCAGCCTTCTGAGTAGCTAAGACTGTAGACATGAGCTACCAGGCCCAGATAATTTATTTTTGTAGAGATGGGGTCTCACTGTGTTGCCCAGGCTGGTCTCAAACTCCTGGCCTCAAGTGAGTCTCCTGCCTTGGCATCCCAAAGTGCTGGGACTACAGGCATGACCCACCATGCCCAGCCTTTGTTTTTTAAATTGACACAATAATTGTGCATATGTTGCAATACATACGATGTATAGTGATCAGGGTAATTTGCACTTCTTACATCTCAACTATCACTTCTTGTGTAGGGAACATTCACTATACTCCTTCTGAGGAAGGAGACCCTTAATCCTCTTAAGCTTCTAAGGGCCCTTCCCCCTAGACTTCTACATTGCATTTCATAGGAGAAGTAAAGCCTGGCAGACCTGGGCACCACCCTTAATTGCACTCCTGTAGATGCAGGCATGGTGTGGAAGAATCTTTCCTCCGAAAGGGGGGCAAGGATTTTCTTTGTTGGGAGCTCAGCTGTTAGGCATCTATGCTCCCAACCAAATAAGCCACCACTTCCTTCCCAGTGCCCAGTTGGACAGGTTTGTTTTGCGGCCTTTCCTGCTTTACTTATGGCTATTTGGAAATTATGTTATAGTTATCCTACAGTGGTATAAAACACTAGAATTTTGTTATCTTCTTTTATTTTTAGTTTTTTGACAGAGTCTTGTTCCGTCGCCCAGGCTGGAGTGCAGTGGCACGACCTTGGCTCACTGCAACCTCCGCCTCCTGGGTTCAAGCAATTCTCCTGCCTCAGACTCCTGAGTAGCTGAGATTAAAGGCGGGTAAGTTTTGTATTTTTAGTAGAGATAGGGCTTTGCCATGTTGGCCAGGCTGGTCTCAAACCTCCGACCTCAGGTGATCCGCCTGCCTCAGCCTCCCAAAGTGCTGGCATTACAGCATGAGCCACTGTGGCTGGCCAATTTTGTAACCTTTAATAACTCTCTGTCCCCCATGCTTTCCCTTCCCCTTCCCAGCCTCTAGTGTCTTCTATTCTACTGTTTACTTCTATGTGATCAACACCTTAGCTTCTGCATATGCGTGAGAGTGTGTGGTGTTTAACTTTCTGTCCCTGGTTTATTTCTACAGTAGAATATTGAACAGTAAAGTGAAACAGACCAATGACACAACAATATGAATGATTCTTACAATAGGCTAAGTAAAAGAAGCCAGACTAAGGGCAACAGATCAGCAGATGATCACCAAGGAAAAGATAGTTCCCTTGATCGGAGGGATTCCACACCACAGGGGTCCACACATTGGGGTGGCTCGGGAAGGAGGAAGGGAGGGGGAGAATGTGAGCCGGAGCTTTTGTTATGGATTCTGTGGGGAGGGCTGGGTGGGGCAGAGTAAGAGGCTTAGGAATGGCTAATTAGGATCCTTTCGGTGGGCTCCAGGGCATAGGGACTGTCCCTAGTTGAATAGTACCTGGCTTTGGGGTGATTGGAGCAGGTGTACTGTGGCCTGGTGGACAGGGAGTGCTCAGTAAAGGAGGCGGTTGGACTTGAGCTCTGGGTTGGTTGCTTTGCTTTTGAAGAGTGTGCTCCAGGGTTAGTTGTCTGCTTACCTCTAGGAACTGGCTAACCTTGGGAGGTGCTGACCCTACGGTCAGCAAGGCCTCAGATATCAAAGCTCCGGAACACAAAAGATTAGAGGAGTGTCATGCACTCCTACAGCTAGAGGTCTGGCCGGGGGCATGGCAGTCCAGATTGGTTTGGGTGAACATCAGTACCTCTGTCATTTCTCGGCCCTGCCAGTCTGCGGCCCGCTCCTTAGCTTTTTCTAGGAAGAGAGATTTCAAGGAATGGCCTGAACTGAGCTTTTCTAGAGCTCTTTTTTTTTTTTTTAAATCACTGCAAATTTTATTTTTAACTTTTCTGAGTACATAGTGTAAGGTCTGACCGCGCCATGGAGGGCATGGCGACCCCCGTGACCAGCACCTCGGGAGGGCCTTCCGGAGTTAGGAAACCTGAAACAGCTATAAGATCATGGAAAGAGGAAGAAATTTTCAGCCCCTGCCATTGCCTACTTAACTCTGAGAGGTTCTCTATTGTTCTCCATTGGACTTTGTAACCGACCTTGGCCAACCTCAGGACTCCACACCCTGCCTGCAACCATCTTCCAGTTTGTAAACCAAGGACCCCTGCTAGCTTGCAAAAAACCTGCCAACTGTAACTTTTGTAACTTTCCACTGCCTCCCCTACAACCTATAAAACCAACCCCTATGCCACCACCCTTGGCTGACGCCGTTTTTGATCTTAGCCCACCTGTACCCAGGTGAATAAACAGCCGTGTTGCTCACACAAAGCCTATTTGGGGGGTCTCTTCATTCAGAGTGTGCGGTTTTAACACACAGTAGGTCTGCTAATACTTTGTGAGCATACGATGTGTGTGTTTGTGTCTTTTAAAGTAGAATCCACCTTGTATACAGTCTTGTTACTGTGGTTTTTAAACTCTGTTTTTATCTTGGATTTCTTTCCTGATGTTGGCTTATTTTTGTACTCTGTGACTGTTCTCCGGAGCTAGTCTTGTGCTAGAAGTTGTGAAGGCTTTGCCTAATTCCAGCTGAGACATTCAATGGACAGGATCCCTTTCTGCTCCTTTCATGTGATTATTTATTTATTTATTTATTTATTTTGAGATGGAGTCTCTCTCTGTCGCCCAGGCTGCAGTGCAATGGCAAGATACCAGCTCACTGCAGCCTCCATCTCCCAGGTTCAAGTGATTCTCCTCCTGCCTCAGCCTCCTGAGTAGCTGGGATTACAGGCATGCACTACCACACACAGCTAGCTAATTTTTATATTTTAGTAGAGACGGGATTTCACCATGTTGGCCAGGCTGGTCTCAAACTCATTACTTCATGATCTGCCTGCCTTGGCCTCCCAACGTGATGGGATTATAGGCATGAGCCACTCCACCCAGCCTATTTATTTATTTTTGAGACAGTGTCTCACGGTGTCACCTGGGCTGGAATGCAGTGGTGTGATCTCGATTCCCTGCAGCTTTGACCTCCCATGCTCAAGCGATCCCCCTGCCTCAGCCTCCCATGTATCTGGGACTACAAGCATGCATCACCATGCCTGGTTAATTTTCTCAATTTTTGGTAGAGATGGGGTCTCACTCTGTTGCCCAGCCTGGTCTCAAACTCCTGGACTCAAGTGATCCTCCCACCTCAGCCTCCCAAAATGCTGCAGTCACACACCAGGCCTCCATGTTATATTAATGCCCAACTCCAAACATGGTGGGGTCTGGGGGAGTGTGGGGGTTTCTAGGGCCTGCTGATAATCACCTAAATGTATTGGGAGATATAAGAAGTGATATTATCCTTTCCCTTGGAAATACCAGGCCCCCCTTGGCTGTAACACCTCAGTGGCTGGTCCTTGCAGACCATGAGAGGAGAGTGTAGGTATAGGAGCCTCTTCTGGTTAATACCATCTGTGATTCTCACCCCTCAGCCACCACCCCCTCGCTGCCCACCTGTACCACCTGGGCTAATCCACATGGTTCTCTGAAGACCTACTTTTCAAAGAGATAAGCACAATACAAATTAAAACCACAATATACCACTGCATATCCACAAGAATGGCTGAAATTAAAAAGACTGACCACACTAAGTGCTGATGAAGGTGCGGAGCAACTGGCACTCTTGAATACTGCTGGTGGGAATGAAAACTGGAAACTGGGGGAAAAACTTTGACAGTTTCATAAAACATGAAACATCAGCCATCCTTTGATCCAGCTAGTCCACTCTTAGGCATTTACCCAAAACAAATGAAAGTATATACCTGCCCAAAGACTCGAATACAAATGCTCATAGCAGCTCTTATTTGTAATAGCCCCAAAGTGGAAACAACCCACATGTCCATCAACAGGTGGCTAGATGAAAATTGTGGTGTAGCTACACAATGGGATATTGAGCAATGAAATGAAACAAATTACTGATACACACAACAACATGAATAATTCTCAAAATAATTATGCTGAGTAAAAGAAGCCAGAACCACCCCCTCTCCAAAAAAAAGTACATACTGTCAGATTATGATGGTAGAAAGGCAAACTAATGGATCGTGACAGAAGTGTTTATCTGTGATCAGGGTTGCCTAAGGTAGGCAGAGGCAGGAGGGAGGGATTATAAAGAAGTGTGTGGAAACCTTTGGGAGTGATGGATTCATTCATTATCTTATTATGGCAGTGGCTTCATGGGTATATACATAAGTCAAAACTCAGCTAATTGTAAACATTAACATGTGTAATTTATTATATATCAACTGTGCCTCAAAAAAGCTATAAAGCTTTAGCCCAGGCATGGTGGCTCATGCCTGTAATCCCAACACTTTGGGAGGCCAAGATGGGTGGATCATCTGAGGTCAGGAGTTCGAGACCAGCCTGGCCAATGTGGTGCCACCCCATCTCTAAAAAAATAAAAAATAAAAAGCTATAAAGCTTTTAAAAAATCTGTGTTATAAAGTGTCATGTAGAGGCTAGTCACGGTGGCTCATGTGCACATGCCTGTATTCTCAGTGCTTCAAGAGGTCAAGGCTGCAGGATCACTTTAGGTCAGGAGTTTGAGACTAGACTGGGCAGCAGAGCAAGACCCCTCTCTAAAAATATACAAAGACAGTTAGCTGAGTGTGGTAGCATGCCCCTGTAGTCCCAGCTACTGAGGAGGCTGAGGTGGGAGGATCACTTGAGCCCGGGAGGCAGAGGTTACAGTGAGCCATGATCCTGCCACTACTCTTCAGTCTGAGCAACAGAGACCCTGTCCCAAGAAGGAGAAGGAGGGGAAGGAGGGAGAGGAGGAGGGAGGAAGGAGAGGAGGAGGGAGAAGGGGGAGGAGCGGAGAGGAGCAGGGGAGAAGGGAGGAGGTAGCTAGTGAGGCAGGCAGGCAGGAAGGAGAAGAAGGAAGGAGAAGAAAGGAAGGAAGGAGGAAGAGAAAGAGAAGAAAAAAAGGAAAAGGAAGAAGAAGAAAGAAGCATGCATAAGCTTTAGGGGTGGGCTGGCAGAATATCAGGCTGTGAGGCGGTGCCAGGGTCCAGTCCCAAGGTGCAGATCTGGGAGCAGGTGCTAGGATGCAGAGGGGACACAGAATGGGCCAGGTGGGCCTGGACCCTCCCCAGGAGTGGCTCACACTCTGATTGGGGGCCCCAACCTGCTGTGAAACAGTCTGTCTGAGATGTGTTAGTAGAGACACAAACTTTTGCTTATGCCAGAGATGTGATTTATTTCCATTGGGAGGATGGGATGAGGCTTCTTGGAACCAATGGTATTTCAATGTATAGGTCTCATATTTGAAAAATAGATTGTGAACATTGCAATAGCTGACCTCTGATGAGCACTTAATATGTGCCAGGGACTCTTGGAAAGCTGTACGTGCAGTGTTCTATTTTACTCTTGTCACACACTTTCTGGGCAGACACTTTTATCACCTCCACTTAAGGGCATGGATGCCCAAGGTCTTATAGGTATACTGGTGAAACCAAGATTTGGTCTTGGTGGTCTGATTTCTGACTCGACGCTCCTATTGTTCCCAATCTGCCTCTGATATGTGGGTGTGTTGATGGAGAATATATTGGAATGTACAACTGTTTGGGTTTTTTTTTTTTTTTTTTTTGGAGATAGGGTCTTGCTCTGTCACCCGGAATGGAATGCAGTGTGTGATCATAGCTCACGGCAACCTTGAACTCCTGGGCTCAAGTAGTCCTCCAGCCTCAGCCTCCCAAGTAGCTGGGACTATAGCCGTGTGCCACCATGCCTGGCTAATTTTAAAAGTCTTTTGTAGAAATAAGGTCTTGCTATGTTGTCCAGGCTGGTTTCAAACTCCTGGGCTCAAGCAATTCTCCCACCTTGGCCTCCCAAATTGTTGGGATTACAGGTGTGAGCCACTGCACCTGAACTTGAGTATGATTTGAAAGTGCCTTTGGGACCGTTCTGTGGAAAGTCATTGTCACTTACCACCAGTCTACAATGGAAAAGGTAGACAGTATTGAACAAATGTTTAATTAATTACCCATGTCACTTGCAGATAGTGCTTGTTGTTTCACATCATGGTCTTCTGTCTGTCTCTTTCCCTAGACCTCCATGGTTTGGATGATGTACCTTCCAAGTAGGGCTTCACTGGTTATTTCTTTGAATTATCCTCTTCATCCACTATATGAACAGGGTAGAAATGGTCGAAGATGTTGACTCACCATGGTCTTGTATCAAGGTAGCAGTCACACTGACAAAGCCGATGCCCTTGTATGGAAGAGCAGGTGCATCTCCACCAGTGACTCCATGGAGATGTTCCTGGTGGAGCTAATGAATGGCCTCTCTAGGTGGTATGGAGTCTCTGGGCAAGTGAAATCAAATTCCTCGTGGTCATGAGTTGCGCTGGCATGCCCTTCTGAGCACTGGAGGCCATCATGGCAGGGCGTCGCTGCATTGTTTCCAGGCGTCTCGGGGACTGAGCACATGCAACCTCGCCATCGCGTCCTGTAAGTCTGGGATGGGGAGTCAGGACAGCTTCTCCTCAAAGGGCCTTGTCACAGGAGAGGGATACTGTGACCAGCAGAAGTGCTCACAGGTCAGGGGCTACTGGGTGACAGCGGGGTGCAGAGTAGATGTTTCAGTCACGGTGAGGTGGCATCATTTAGTGCCATTGTCTCAGTTCCAGGTGTTTGTGGTTGGTCAAGTGCAAGTCTGGGTTCCTTCTGGTAATGGAGTAGGCTTTTGAGCCCATTCTTTGTTTATTCTCTCATTCTTTCATTTTTTGTTGTGGAAAGTTTCAAACACACAGAAGTAGAGAGAATCATATAATAGACTCCCACCAAGTGTTGTGGGTCACACCTATAATCCCAACAATTTGGGAGGCCGAGGAGTGACAGTTGCTCAAGCCTAGGAGTTCAAGACTGGTCTGAGCAACATAGCAAGGCCTCGTCTCTTAAAAAAATTTAAACAATTAGCCAGGAGTGGTGGTGTGTGCCTGTAGTCCCTGCTACTTTTGAGGCTGAGGTGGGAAGATCACTTGAGTCCCGGAGGTTGAGGCTGTGGTGAGCCGCGATTGCGCAACTGCACTCCAGCCTGAGTGACAGAGCAAGACCCTGTCTCAAAAAATTAAAATAAATGAAAGGCTTTCATGTACCCAACACAAATGTTGACATTTCACCAGTCGTGCCTTGTATTTGACTTTTTCTGATTTTCATTGTGTTTTCTGTTGAGGTGTAACAGTAAAGCTCACAGCTTGATGGATTTTTAAGGTGAATTTTCGTCTATGTTTGTATCTATGAAACCTTCAGTTCAAGATGTAGAACATTCTCAGGCCTCAGCAGGCTCTTGCCTGCGTCTTCCTGAGATCTGCACAGGGTACAGTGGTGACATCATATTGGAAAAAGCATTTCGACCAATAAAAGGTTCTGCCTTTCTTTCTCCCTCTCCCACTCCTTTTCTCCTTCCACTCTTCCATTCTTCTTTCCTTACCTCCTTCCTTCTTTTTTTTTTT
>NW_016107319.1:1222326-1227512 GCF_001604975.1 Cebus imitator
AAAAAAAAAAAAAAAAAAAGGTAATTACTAAGAAGATAAACTTTGGATCTGTTTGAATACATATATATGTATTCTTATATACATCTGAAGTGAAACTGGCTTAAAGATTGGCTCCTGTTGCGAAGTCTCTGTTAATCTGAAAGGCCTGCCTTCCTCCTTCTCTCCCTCTCCTCCTTCTCCGTTTCCCTCTCTGTCACCCCCTTCCTTTGCTTTCTTCCTGCTGAATACTAACTGGCAACTCTAATGGCTTTTGGAGATTCAGAACAAAAACAACCATGGTACTGGCCCATCTTCCACGTCCACAGTGCCTCTGGAGGCTGACCTAGCCAGAGGAGGTCAGGAGGGCCTAGTGGGTGGTGACTCCTGTGTGTTCCTCACAGACGCTGCAGGAGATCTTCCAGGCTGAGAACACCATCATGCTGCTGGAAAGGTCCATCATGGCCAAGGAGGGCCCGCTGAAGGTGGCCCAGACGAGGCTGGAGTGCCGGACCCGGCGCCCCAACGTGGAGTTGTGCAGGGACACCCCACAGTTCAAGTAAGTGAGGGAGGCCAGAGAAGGTAGGAGAACCCCTGGGAATCCAAGAAGGGGGAGGGGGTCTCTGGAGCTCCGAGGCGCACTGGGTCTGATAAATGGACCAACAGACAATTAGGACATCCAGTGCCACAACTCAACAGAGTGCAGGGGGTGGGTGGAATTCTGAGATGCAGCTCGGGCTGGACCACGGCATGGCTTCCTCTTCACTGGGAGCCCCACCTTGTGCACTGTGGTCTTCTCACCTGCCTAAACGAGGGGTGGTTTTGTAACTCTGTAGTGCTCTAGAAACCTTCCTGTTTTCCCTTGAAAGCCAAGGAGATGGCAGCCTCCTGGGCGGTGGCTTCACCTTCTCTCTCCAGGCTCCCAGGAAAGAGGCACGTGGCTCATTCCTCACTCATTTCCCACCTCCCACTTTGTAAAGTTGTCACCATGAAAGCCTGGAAGAGCCTCATAAGCTCCTCACTGATGGATCCCACCCATCCCGCTGTGCTGAAATGGCTGGTGTCTGTAGACAAAGGGCTTTCTCAGAGGCTATGGGGTGAAAATCTCATGCCAGCCCAGGAAGGAGGTTTGTAGGGGGCAGAGGGCAGGGATTGTAATAGGATGATGGCCAGGCCAAGAGGGAACAAGTCATTAGACATGAGGATTATTTCTCATAAATGTCCTGTCTGACTTGGAGAAAACCACTTGGCCATTCTGTTCCCCCCGTGCTAGAGGCATTATCTTAGTTGTCTATTGCTGTGTAATAAATGACCCCAAAAGGTAGTGACTCAAAAGAACCACACTTGTTTCCTCAGTTTCTGTGGGTTAGGAATTGGGCTAGGTTCCTTGTTAGGTTCCACGTGTCAGGGTCTTCCACAGGTTGCAGTCAAGGTGTTGGCTGGGGCTGTGGCCTTATCACAAGGCTAGAGTGGGGAAGGTTCCACATCCAAGCTCGCTCGCATGGTTGTTGGCAGAACTCAGTTCTTTGCGGGCTGTTGTCTGGCAGCCAGCCTCACTTCCTTGCCCTGTGGGACTCTCCAGCATGGCGGCTTGCTCCAACAAAGCATGCAAGCCAGAAGGACAATGACGGTACCAGCAGCAAGGATGTCACAGTCTTTCGTAACCTAACCGTGGAAGTGACAGCCCATCACTCTTTCTGCATACTTTTCTTTAGAAGCAAGTCACTAGGACCAACCCACACTAAAGGGTATGCTACCAAGAGGTGGGGATCATTGAGGGTCATCCTTGGATCTTCCTCCCATGGGCACTAACAGGGCTTCTGGTGGAGTGGGAGGAGCCTGAGTTAGGCCCCATTTCAGCAGCTCATTTACTCTATAAACCTTATTCTGCGTTCACTGTGCCCAGGGCTGTGCTCACTGGGTTTCACAGCAGTACTTCTCTTTCAACAAGACACTGAGTTGATACCCCCAAGAGAAGAAGATGGAAAGGATCATCCTCAGGCTTCCTTGGGCACATTATTTCAGCACTGGCTTATAGCAAGGGAAGTTCACCCTGATGTCTAACTGCAATCCCTTGAGCTTATTTTGAGTTCTATCCCCTTTAGTCTTACTCCTAGGGGAGTTGAGGAGTCAGTTATTCATACTTTTGTCAAATGGGAAGATAAATTGAGGTCCAGAGAGGTTGAAAAAGCTGTCCCAGTCACACAGCACTAAAGCCAGGGCTTCACTGGGCAGGGAGTGCGGGTCTTGGTGTAGCGATGCACGCTGCTCCCTCCATCCTGGTGTGGAGACCTCACTCCTGGAAGTGAAGAGATGTCAAGAAAAGAGATAGGAGTCAGGAGAAGGAGACAGATAGTCAAGAAAAAGTGCTGGGTGGTTCCCAAGTGATGATTTTTGCACAGCCTCAGTTACCGCCTAGATAACCATTTAGGAAATGGAAAAAGCAGGGTATGTGTTGGGGTGGGGGTGGTGGGGCAGGCAAAGTGATCCAAGGCTTTGAACTTGAGGGCCTGGGGTTTCCCACTACTTTGGGAGGACAAGGCAGGAGAATCACTTGAGGCCAGGAGTTTGAGACCAGCCTGGACAACATAGCAAGATCCCATCTCTACAAAAAATTCAAAATTAGCCAGGCATGGTGGCATGTGCCTATAGTCCCAGCTATGCGGGAGGCGGAGGTGGAAGGATTGCTTAAGCCCAGGAGTTGGAGGCTGCAGTGAACTATGATTGCACCATTGCACTCCCCCTGGGCAACAGCAACACCCAACAGACCCGCTGCTGGCTTGCAAGGTCTTCAGCCCTAGAAGTGGGCTGGATGGGTCTAGGTCCTGGGTGCAGGAGAGTGGGGGCTGGTCTCTGCCGATCTGTCTTCCACCTGCCCCTACTTCTTAGATGCTCAGGCTGAGCCCAGCACCTCCTGGGGTGATCCCTTTGCTTCCCCTATGGGACTTCTTTTTTTTTTTTTTGAAATGGAGTCTTGCTCTGTTGCCCAGGCTGGAGTGCAATGGCATGATCTCAGCTCACTGTAAGCTCTGCCTCCTGGGTTCAAGCAATTCTCCTGCCTCAGCCTCCCAGGTAGCTGGGATTACAGGCAAGCACCACCATGCCTGGCTAATTTTTGTATTTTTTAGTAGAGACCGGGTTTTCCATGTTGGCCAGGCTGGTCTTGAACTCCTGATCTTAAGTGATCAACCTGCCTCAGCCTCCCAAAGTGCTGGGATTACAGGCATGAACCACTGTGCCCAGTCCCCCAGGGGACTTCTACAAAACGGGGCTTCTAGGGGAGTTGCCAGATGTCCTGGAGGACTTACTGCTTTGGGGCAAGCTCTCTCCCTTTCTGTTTGACAGTCATACCACTAAGGAGGACAGACAGAGGGCAGAGGGCGGAGCATGTTTGGTTCAGGAGCTGGGCTGTGTGTGTGTCTGCATCTGTACATGTTGTGTTTTGGTCTGTGTGCATGGCTATCTTGAGAACTGAGATCAAAAGACTCAGTCTGTCTTTCATCTCCAGTGACTAAATTGCCCCATCTGTGCATGATCGTCCTTGCCCCCATCCCCTCCATTCCTGCCTTTGGGCCATCTTTTTCCTTTTCCTCTACAAGTGGTCTGTTTTCTTCTGACCTACTCCAATCAGTGGGGTCCCATCCATACCCACCCCCCAGAAAGAAAGTCCATTTAAAATTGAACTTTAAAGGTTAGGTGGGGCAGTTCACGCCTGTAACCCCAACACTTTGGGAGGCTGAGGTGGAAGATCGCATGAGGCCAGGAGTTCGAGACCAGCCTGCCCAACATAGCAAGACCCCATCTCTACAAAAAATATAAAAATAGGCCAGGCGTGGTAGCACATGTCTGTAGTCCAAGCTACTCAGGAGGCTGAAGCGGGAGGATTGCTTGAGGCCAGGAGTTCGAGACCAGCCTGCCCAACATAGCAAGACCCCATCTCTACAAAAAATATAAAAATAGGCCAGGCGTGGTAGCACATGTCTGTAGTCCAAGCTACTCAGGAGGCTGAAGCAGGAGGATTGCTTAGGCATAGATGTTGGAAGCTGCAGCGAGCTATAATCATGCCACTGTACTCCAGCCTGGGCAACAGAGCAACACCTTGCCAAAAAAAAAAAAAAAAAAAAAAAATTGAACTTTAACTAAAATTAAATACAGTTAAATACTCAATTCCTTATTCAGACTAACCACATTTCAAGTGCTCAGTATCCACATATGGCTACGGTCTGCCATATCAGACAGCATAGCACAGAACATCTCCCTTGGTCTAGAAAATTCTATCGGACAGTGCTGGTAGAAGTTTCCAGGCTGTTTCTGTCACTTCTCTTTGCTTCCCCCTAGCCCAGTCTTACCAGGGGGAAGTTTGCCCAGCTTCATGTCCTCCGGTCCTGAGCACAGTTTCATTGTCTCTTCTCCCCAGAGGTGGGACCTGCAGCACAGTCCCACAATCCAGCCACTGTCACAGTCCACCTGCTGCCTTCATTTCCCAGGGCTGCTATCACAAATTACTCTGAACTGGGTGGGTACAGACAACACAAGTTTATTCCCTTACAGCTTTGGAGGCCAGAAGTCACAAATCAAGGTTGCTGTTCCTGGAGGCTCTGAGAGAGGCTGTTCCCTGCCCCTCTCCCAGCTCTGCCCCTCTCCCAGCTCTGCCCCTCTCCCAGCTCTGCCCCTCTCCCAGCTCGGGGAGGCTGTCAGCAGTCCTCGGTGTCCCTCATCTTGTAGCAGTGTTGCTCCCATCTCTGCCTCCATCCACACATGGCTTTCGCCCCTGCGTGTCTCTGTGTCTGAAACCCCCCTCTCCTTTCCTTCTAAGGAGATCAGTCATTGCATTTAGGCGTCACCCTAACTCCAGGATGAGCTTATTTTGAGATCCTTAACTTCATTACACCTGCAAAGACCTTACCTCCTAACAGCATCACAGGCAGCAGGGGTTAGGACCTGAACGTATCTTCCGGGGGAACACCATCCAGTCTGCTCCATGCGATACCATAATGACCTCCTAACCTTTCTCCTGCCTCTACTCTTGCCTCCTCCAATCTCATCTTATATAGCAGCCTGGAGGTTATCCCGAAACTTAATCAGCAAGTCATTCTCTTGTTTCAAACCCCCTGCCCCCACCCCATTGCTTCCCATGGCTCTGAGAACAAACCCAAGCCCCTTAATTTTGCATGTGCTTTTCTGTTTTTTTTTTTTTTTTTTTTTTTTTT
>NW_016107319.1:1227797-1246309 GCF_001604975.1 Cebus imitator
GTGATCTCTCTGCCTCAGCCTCCCAAAGTGCTGGGTTACAGGCATGAGCCACCATGCCAGCTGCTTTTCTCTTTAAAAATTCACTCAGTGTCCAACTTAGTAGCCATGTGTGGCCATTTAAATAATCTGAAACTAAATTCATTAAATGTATTTATTTATTTTATTTGTTTTTGAGGCAGCATCTCTGTCACCTAGGCTGGAGTGCACTGGCGTAATCTTGGCTGACTGCACCCTCCACCTCCCTGGTTCAAGCCATTCTCCTGCCTCAGTCTCCCTAGTAGCTGGGATTATTTGCATGTGCTACCATGCCTGGCTAAATTTTGTAGAGACGCTTTTGTCATGTTGGCCAGGCTGGTCTTGAACTCCTGACCTCAAGTGATTCCCCTGCCTCAGCCTCCCAAAGTGCTGCAATTACTTTGGCATGAGCCACTGTTCCTGGCTGATTTATTTATTTATTTATTTGTTTTGAAACAGTCTTGCTCTGTCACCCAGGCTGGAGTGCAGAGGCATGATCTCGGCTCACTGCAACCTCTGCCTCATGGGTTCAAGCGATTCTTGTGCCTCAGCCCCCCAAGTAGCTGAGATTACAGGTGTGCACAACATCTGGCTAATTTTTTTTTTATTTTTAGTAGAGACGGCATTTTGCCATGTTGGCCAGGCTGGTCTCAAACCCCTGACCTCAAGTGATTTACCCACCTCAGCCTCCCAAAGTGCTGGGATTACAAGTGTGAGTCACACACCCAGCCAAAATTTAAATTTTAATGTAATACAGTTAAAAATTAAGCTTCTCGATTGCATGGCCACATTCAAGTGTTCAGTAGCCTCATGGGGCTGGTGGGTACCATATTGGATGGTGTAGATATAGACCATTTCCATCTTCACAGAAAGTTCTACTCCATGGCACTGCTGCAGCATACTTTCTCTCTTGGCCTTCGCATGTCCAGCTCAGTCTGATCTTTCTTCTCTACTCCAAGTCCTCCCATGGAAGGCTGAGGGAGGAGGGTCACTTGAGTCCAAGAGTTTGAGACCAACCTGGAGACAAAAAGACGAAACCCCATCCCTATAAAATTTTTTCTTTGAATAGCCAGGTGTGTGGTGCATGCCTGTAGCCTCAGCTGTGTGGGAGGCTGAGACAGGAGGATCTCTTAAACCCAGAGGTTTGAGGTTGCAGTAAGCTATGATGGTACCATTGCACTCCAGCCTGGGTGACAGAGGGAGACCTTGTCTAAAAAAAAAAAAAAAAAAATTTAAATCGACCGGGTGCTATGACTCATGCATGTAATCTCAGCATTTTGGGAGGCTGACTTAGGCAGATTGCTTGAACCCAGGAGTTCAAGGCCTCCTGGGAAACATGGTGAAACCTCGTCTCTACACAAAATATAAACTTAGCCGAGTGCAGTTTTGCCCACCTCTAGTCCCAGCTACTTGGGAGGCTGAGGCTGGAGGAATGCTTGAGTTGAGGAAGTTGAGGCTGCAGTGAGCTATGACTGCACCACGGCACTCTGGCCTAGACAGAGTGAGACTGTGTCTCAAAAGGAAAAAAGTCCTCTCCTCAGAAAGTTCTGGAAAAGCAAAGCCTCAGAAGGAGAGGTGTGGGGAAGTAGTACAGGGCAGCCCAGCCCCAGCTGATTCTGCAAGGGGCCCCAGACCATGAATTGCATCACGCATATGTCTGCACCTGAGACCCTTTGTACCTGAGTCAGCCAGCCATTGTCTGTGGCCACTGGCAGTGACTCTCCTCCCAGGTGAGGTAGCTGTGATTGGCTAAGCAACATAATTCTCTTGAGGAGTGTGGATCTGTGGGCCATTAGCAGCCAAAACTGACTCACAGCAGCTGGGGATAGTGCCCTGGACAGTAAGGGAGACTTGAGTGAGGCTCTTACCTAGAGACAAGGCTGGCCCTGTTATCCTGTTTACTAAAAAGAAATTGTGATAGAGTATGAGTAACACAAAATTTACCATCAGTGACATTTAGGACATTCACGCTGTTGTGCAGCCCTCAGCACTCTCTAGTTCTATTGTAGCAGGAAAGGCCGCAAAACAAACCTCTCCAACACCGAACTGGGAAGGAAGGGGTGATTTATTCGGCCACGACCACGACCACGGCATAGTTGCCTAACAGCAGAGCTCCCCTGACAAAGAAAATCCCTGCCCTTTTAAAGGCTTACAACTCCAGAAATTACATGTGAAAGGGTCTTGGTCCATGAAGTAGGTGTGGGGTATGTGACTTAGGTGGGGGTGTGATAGCGTTTAAGTGAAAACAATGCCTTCCAGAAAGATTCCTCCACACCATACCTGTGAACGACAGGAGTGCGATTAAGGGTGGCGCCCTGGTCTGCCAGCCTTTACTTCTATTGAAATGCAATGGAGAAGTCTAGGGGAAGGGCTCTTAAAAGCCTACGAGGATTAAGGGTCTCCTTCCTCACTTTGACGTTTCCATCACTCCAAAAGGAAACCTGTATCCGTTAAGCAATCTTCTACATTCTCTCCACCCCCTGACCCATGGAAGTCGCTAGTTAACTTTCGGTCTGTATGACTTTGTCTATTCTGGATATTTCTTTTTATATATATATATATATATATATATATTTTTTTTTTTTTTTTTTTTTTTTTTTTTTTTTTTTTTTTTTTTTTTTTTTTTTTTTATTTTTATATTTTTTTTTTTTTTTTTTTTTTTTTTGAGATGGAGTTTTGCTTTTGTTGCCCAGGCTGGAGTGCAATGGGCGTGACCTTGGCTGACTGCAACCTCTGCCTCTTGGGTTCAAGCGATTCTCCTGCCTCAGCCTCCCAGGTTGCTGGGATTATAGGCATGCACCACCACACCTGGCTAATTTTTTATATTTTTGGTAGAGACAGGGTTTCTCCATGTTTGTCAGGCTGGTCTCGAACTCCCAACCTCAGGTGTTGTACCCGCATCAGCCTCCCAAAGTGCTGGGATTAGAGGCAAGAGCCACCTCACCTGGCCTCTATTCTGGATGTTTCATGTGAATGTAATCATGCAATATTTGTTCTTTTGTGTCTGGCTTCCTTTGTTGAGCATAATGGTTTTTCGTTGTTTTGTTTTTGAGATGGAGTCTTGCTCTGTTGCCCAGGCTGGAGCACAATAGCTCAGTCTTGGCTCACTGCAACCTCCATCTCCTGGGTTCAAGTGATTCTCCTGCCTTAACCTCCCAAGTAGCTAGCACTACAGGGACCTGCCGCCACGCCCAGCTAATTTTTGTATTTTTAGTAGAGACATGGTTTCACCATGTTGGCCAGGCTGGTCTCGAACTCCTGACCTCGTGATCCACCCGCCTCAGCCTCCAAAAGTGCTGGGATTACAGGCGTGAGCCACCATGCCCGGCCCTGCATAATGGTTTTCAAGATTCATCCATGTTGTCACATGTATTAGTATTTCATTCTTTTTTATTATAGCTGAATAATATTCCATTTTGTGGATTGATTACATTGTGCTTATCCACTCATCCATCCATCCATGGGCATTTGAGCTGCTGCCACCTTTTGGCTATTGTGAATAGGGATGCTGTGAACACTCATGTACACATTTTGGCTTGAACACCTGTTTTTCATTCTTTTGGGTATACACTCAGGAACAGAACTGCTGGACTGAATAGTAAGTCTATGTCGAACTCACGGAGGAATCTCAAGATTGGTCTCCTGTCCTGTTTTATCGTGCTGTCTTATTTCTTACTTTGTGTGCATTATCCTTGGCAGCTTCTCATGTATTTCCTTGTCTGCCTGTTCTGCCTCTACCTTCTCCTGGAGGGCTGAGCCTTGCCTGTCATGCTTGCTGCTGTCTCTCAGTGCCAGGCACAGTTCCTGGTACACAGTGAGTGCATCTACCTTCAACTGCTGAATAACCTGTGCCAGGTTGGGCACAGTGACTCAAGCTTATAATCCCAGCACTTTGGGAGGCCAAGGCAGTTCGATTACTTGAGGTCAGTAGTTCAAGACCAGCCTGGCCAGTATGGTGAAAGCCCGCCTATGTTAAAAAAATACAAAAATTAGTTGGACGTTGTGGTATGTGCCTGTAATACCAGCTACTCAGGAGGTTGAGGCAGAATTGCTTGAACCCGGGAAGTAGAGGTTGTAGTGAGCCAAGATCATGCCACTGCACTCCAGTCTGGGTGACAGAGGGAGACTCTGTCTCAAAAAATAATAAACAGCTTTTCCAGGTGACTGCCAAAGATGATGGAGGTACGGGTCCTTGTGCTCCATGGCCGCGGCCATCTCCTGGGCCGCCTGTAGACATCGTGGTGAAGCAGGTACTCCTGGACTGCAAGTCAGTGGTCATATGCTGCGAGGGCATCAATATTTTTGGCAATTTCTATAAAAACAAGTTGAAGTACTGGCTTTCCTCCACAAGCGGATGAACACTAATCCTTCCTGAGGCCACTACCACTTGCGGACCCCCAGCTGCATCTTCTGGCAGCCAGTGCAAGGCATGCTGCCCCACAAGACCAAACGAGGCCGGGCCGCCCTGGACCGCCTCGGGGTGTTTGACGGCATCCCACAGCCCTACGACAAGAAAAAGCGGATGGTGGTTCCCACTGCCCTCACGGTCGTGCGACTGAAGCCTACAAGGAAATTGGCCTATCTGGGATGCCTGGCTCATGACGTTGGCCAAAAGTACTAGGCAGTGACAGCCACCCTGGAGGAGAAGAGGAAAGAGAAAGCCAAGATCCACGACCAGAAGGAAAAACAGCTCATGAGGCTATGGAAACAGGCAGAGAAGAACGTGGAGAAGAAAACTGACAAATACACAGAGGTCCTCAAGACCCACGGACTTCTGGTCTGAGCCCAATAAAGACTGTTAATTCCTCATGGTTGGCCTGGCTTGCCCTTTATCCATGATCGCCCTGGAATGTGCGGGACCCAGGGGCAGGCAGCAGCAGTTGGGGTGCCACAGGCAGCCTGGGACATAGCAAGCTGGGAGCAAGGAAAGGGTCTTCGTCACTGCTTTCTGAGGTTACTTGAAAGCACTCGGAGAATTGTGTAGGTATACTTTATCTGTGATCAATAAGAAGAGCAATCAGTTATTATTAGCAAAAGGGAGCTGGAAGACAAGTTGGAGGGGCCTTCCTCGTGAGTGGGGCGTCTGTTTAACTTTCCATCTGGTCATATACTATGCTCTGCAGCTGTTAGAATGTGCAAGCCCTTGGGGACAGCATGAGCTTGCTATTGTACAAAGGGTATTTATAGTAGCATACGCTGGAAAGATGCACAACCAAGGGGTTACAAGCATTGCCCGTGCTCCTCACCTGTATTTTATAATCAGAATCAAACAAATTACTTTTAAACAAAAAAAAGGTCGGGCACAGTGGCTCATGTCTGTGATCCTAGCACTTTGGGAGGCCGAGGCGGGCAGACCACAAGGTCAGGAGATCAAGACCATCCTGGGCAACATGGTGAAATCCCATCTCTACTAAAAATACAAAAATTAGCTGGGTGTGGTAGCGTGTGCATGTAATCCCAGCTACTCAGGAGGCTGAGGCAGAAGAATCGTGAACCTGGGAGATGGAGGTTGCAATGAGCTGAGATCGTGCCACTGTACTCCAGCCTGGCAACAGAGCTAGACTCTGTATCAAAAATAAATAAATAAATGAATAACCATAGCTTCTCCTCTGCCCTCACCCCAGGCTGGTGAACGAGGTGTTCACCATCGACGATACCCTGCAGACCCTCAAGCTGCGGCTGCGGGAGACACAGGACACACTGCAGCTGCTGGTCATGACCAAGTCCCGGCTGGAGCACGAGCTCGCCATCAAGGCCAACACCCTCTGCATCGACAAGGAGAAGTGCATGGGCATGCGTAAGACTTTCCCCTGCACCCCGCGCCTGGTGGGCCACACCTGAGCACCACCCCGGCCCTTGGTGCCTCATTCCGTGCTGGCATAAAATTGGAAAAGGCCGAGAAACAAAATAAAACGGTATTTTGTTTGGAAGGGGCCAACTTTCTCTCTTTTTCGTATCTGTTTGTTCTCTGCATTTCTTTCTTTCTTTCTCCCTCTCTCTTTCACTGTTACCTGTTTGTCATCTTAGGAGCACAGAGTAGATGAGGGTGTTTTAAGATTAGACATGGCAGCTCAAAATCTAGAGCCCAGCTCTGTCACTTAGGAGCTGTGAGGCCTCGAACAAGCGTCTAGCCTGCGGTCCTCATCTATTGAACGAGGGTAGTCCTAGGTGCAGGGGACTGTCAGCAGTGTGGGGCAGAGAAAAACAAAACCAAAGATAACCAGGATTTAGAATCAGAAGTTCTGGGGTTGAATCCCAGCCTTGGTAGTTGGAGTGTTTGTATGTATGTATACATGCGTGTATTTATTTATTTATTTGAGATGGAGTCTCACTGTGTCACATAGGTTTGAGTGCAGTGAGGTACTCTCGGCTCACTACAACCTCCGCCTCCCTGGTTCAAGCGGTTCCCCTGCCTCAGCCTTCCCAATAGTGGGAGTACAGGTGCCTACCACCACACCTGGCTAATTTTTGTATTTTTAGTAGAGATGGGGTTTCACCATGTTGACCAGGCTGGTCTCGAACTCCTGACCTCAGGTGATCCACCCATGTCAGCCTCCCAAAGTGCTGGGACTACAGGTGTGAGCCGTCACATCCGCTGATGGAGTGTTTTAGAAATAGCTATGGGAGGCCAGGTGTGGCGGCTCATGCCTCTAATCCCAGCACTTTGGGGAGCCCAGCTGGCTGGATCACTTGAGACCAGTAGCTCCAGACCAGGCTGGCCAATGTAGGGAAGCAGTGTCTCTACTAAAAATACAAAAATTTGCCCGGTGTGTTGGCACAAACCTGTAGTCCCACCTTCTGGGGAGGCTGAGGTGGGAGATCACTTGAACCTGGGAGGCAGAGGTTGCAGTAAGCCATGATTGATCCACTGCACTCCAGCCTAGATAACACAGCACGACTCCCTATGAAAGTAAAAAAATTGCAATGGGAGAGAAAGGAGGCAAAATTCATTCTGTAGGCTAGGCATGGTGACTCACATCTATAATCCCAGAACTTTAGGATGCTAAGGCAGGCAGATCACAACGTCAGGAGCTCAAAACCAGCCTGGCCAACATAGTGAAACCCTGTCTCTACTAAAAATACAAAAGTTAGCTGGGCGTGGTGGTGCGTGCCTGTAGTCCTAGCTACTCAGGATGCTGAGGCAGGAGAATCACTTGAACCCAGGAGGCAGAGGTTGCAGTGAGCTGAGATTGTGCCACTGTACTCCAGCCTGGGCAACAGAGCAACCCTCCATCTCAAAAAAANAGAAGGAAAAATAGAAAAACGAAAGCAATGAAGGCTTTACATACTTCTTGGTAAAACGCTTAAAACTGCTGCAACAAAAATTCAGGATTACTTTTTATATAACAGTATATTCAAAAGCATTTACAAAGTTAATAAAAACTTAATCAGATTGGTTTTACTCAATGATCTTTTGTATAATGCTGTCAAATGTCCCATTTAGGAAGTCTGACTAAATAACTGTATCTATAAACCTTTTCTAGTCATTAATATTAAAAAACCCTTGTATATTATTACCACTTGTCCTATCAAAATCTCTATTTTGAAATATATTTGTCGTTCCATTTGGAGCATTAACCTAGAACAGACAAAAAATGTTTATCAATATTATAAATCTGACATTTATAAATAATATTCAATTCCATGTAATTGAATATTATTTATATAATATTATACTAAAGAGCAAACGGATGTAACAGAGGTAGTACTTACACATTTTACACTGACTTTCAGGTGCAGATACTCATAATGCAGAAATAAATTACAATATAAAATTGGAGAAATCCTACAAATGTGTGTACATATATATAAAAATAGAGATCAATCATAGAGAAGCATCAAATACAAGAGAGTACGGTACAGATTACACACAAATATTGATAAACTATAAGGTAAAGATAACATAATCAAGGATGAGAATATTGATAAAAGACTCCATGAAGGAAGTCTTGCACCACAGTTTGGAGGAAGATCTCGAAATAAATTAAAACACAGCTTTTATAAAGCAGTTATTTCAGTGGATAGAGAGAACACAAGGGCATGGTGTAAATGGTGAGAAACAAAGGCATTGAGGAGATAGAAAATAACATGTAAAGATAACGTGCAAAACAACCAAAATAAAGGAGGTGCAGTCCATAAAGTTTATAAATGGCACTAATATTTACTCAACTGTTTAGGTCAAAATCTAAGGTGTCATCAATGATACTTTCTTCTGCCCTACACTCTGTATCTAAATAATGACCAATTCCTGTTAATTCTACCGCTTAAGTGTATCCTGAGTTCTGTCTTTAGTTCCCCAGTAGCACCACCTAATTTTCAGACTATCTCTCATCTGAACTACATTTTGTAGCCTCCAAGGTAGTCTTACTGCATTCCCTTGCCCTCAGTTTCACCTCGCCCTCGCTTGAAACCTTTTCTCCGTGTTTCTGCCCACTAGGTTGGTCTGTTTGAAAAGCAAATCAGGTCACTTTATATTCTCACTAATAAACCTTTCAATGGATTACTCATACTGCCAGAATAAAGTCCAGAATCTTTAACATGGCATGTGTTGCTCTGGACCTAATCTATCTTACCTGTTTTAGTTTGTGCCTCTCCAGCCTCATGTAGATCCTTCTGCCTCAGCCATGAAGGGAGTTCTCTCAGTTTTTCATACAACCTATTTGTATTCTCTCATCTCCAAGCAAGATCAATTTTAACTTTTCCAAGAAAGCCCCCCTTGACCATCCCACTCCTGAAACATGACAGACTACACTAAGTCTTCTTAAACTCTGAACAACTAATAATACTTCTCTGTCACAGCTTTTAAATGGCAGCTTTTTATAATAAATCACAAGTTCCTTTAAGAAGGGTCAGACAAACATGGTGGCTCACGCATATAGTCGCAGCACTTTGGGAGACAGAGGCTGGTGGATCACTCGAGGTGGGGAGTTCAAGACCAGCCTGGCCAACATTGTGAAACCCCGTCTCTACTAAAAATACAAAAATTAGCTGGGTGTGGTGGTGCATGCCTGTAGTTCCAGTTAATCGGGAGGCTGAGGCAACAGAATTGCTTGAAAACAGGAGGTGGAGGTTGCAGTGAGCCATTATTAAGCCACTGCACTCCAGTCAGAGTGACATAGCAAGATTTCGTCTCAAAAAAAAAAAAAAAAAAAAAAAAAAAAAAAAATGGGGAAGTGACATTGCCTCAAAAAGTAGTTAAGCATAAAATTACTCTATGACCCAGCAATTTCACTCCTAGGTGTTTACCCAAGAGAAGTGAAAACAATCCTCAAATACTTGTACATGAATGTTCAGAGCAGCACTGGTCACATTAGTCAAAAGGTGGAAAGGTGGAAGCAACCCAAATGTCTATCCATGGATAAATGAGAAAACAAAATGTGCTGAATCCTTATAATGGAGTGTGATTCAGCCATGAAGTGGAATGAAGCTCTGATCCACAGTACAACGTGGATATACCTTTAAAACAGGATGCTCAATGAAAAAAGCCAGACACAAATGCCACCTAGAATATGATTCCGTTTATATGAAATGTCTGGAATAGGCAAATCCGTAGAAAGAGCAGATACAGTTGCTGGGAGAGGGCAATGGGAGTGACTGCTTAGTGGGTATGAGGTTTTATTTTGGAGTGATGGAAATGTTTTGGAACTAGAGAGAGGCGGGTGCACAACATTGTGAATGCACTAAATGCCTAGAATTGTTAATTTTTGAGTTGGAGTTTCTCTCTGTCACCCAGGGTGGAGTGCAGTGGCATGATCTTGGCTCACTGCAACCTCCACCTCCTGGGCTCAATGATCTTCCTGCCTCAGCCTCCTGAGTAGCAGCTGGGACTACATACATGCACCATCATTCCTAGCTAATTTTTTTTTTTTTTTTGTAGAGGTGGGGTTTTGCCATGTTGCCCAGGCTGCTCTTAAACTTGTGGGCTCAAGCAATCCTCCCACCTCCGTCTCCCAAAGTGCTTAGTGTGCTGGCATAAGCCACCAGATGGGACCTCTCTTTCTTAATACACCTCTTCCATCAGGGATCTCACTCCTTCCCCTCCTTTTTTTTTCTTTTTTGAAATGGAGTTTCACTCTTGTCACCCAGGCTGGAGTGTGTGGCACAATCTCGGTTTGCCGCAGCCTCTGCCTCCCTGGTTCACGTGATTGTCTTGCCTCAGCCTCCTGAGTAGCTGGAACTATAGGCACATGCCACCGAGCCAGGCTAATTTTTTGTGTTTTTAGCAGAGATGGGGTTTCACCATGTTGGCCAGGCTGGTCTCAAACTCCTGACCTCAAGTGATCCACCTGTCTTGGCCTCCCAAAGTGCTGGGATTACAGGCGTGAGCCACCGCACTTTCCCCTCCTTTTAATCCCATTCATCCCCCACTGACTCCCAAATTTCTGGCTTCTAAATCCAGGCTCCTGAACTCAGCTCCTGGTGACAATTCTAGCTTCACCCGCCCAGCTCCAGGCCATCCCCTGTTCCTCCCTAAGTAAATGTGCCACCAGCTGATCCCCAAGCTTGGAGCCATCCTTGATTCCTCTCTGTCTCCCACACCCCAGATTTAATTCATCAGCAAGTCATGTGCGTACTACCTTGCTAATTTTTCCCGAATTTTGCCACTGCTCGCCTTCTCCTGTTACCATCCGAGATAAGCGCCTACTATGTGTCACCTGGGCAACAGGTACAGTGCGGAATGAAGATGAGTCAGCTTGGACTGTGACCCCCAGGCACTTACAGGTGCTAGTAGGAGACACAGGGCTTCTACACCACCAGATGCAGCTACATTTAGGCAGACGGGGATCAGTGATCTCTCAGGAAAGATCAACTTCAAAGTCAGGCGCTTGAGTTGGAAGGTTCCTGTTCTTCAGTGAGCCTCAGTCTCCTTGTCGGTATAGTGGTTCCCCCAACATGAGGATGTCTAGGAAAAGCTCAGCATTATTGGGACAGGATCTTTGAGCCCATGCGAGCCCCAAAACATGGGTAGAAAAAATAAGTAATAGATCTCCAACACTTTTTAAGCTATTGTTGAAATGTTCGTGGATGCCGTTGGGTTCAACCAATACGTTATTGAATTGATACTGGCCTCCTGTTGTTACAGGTTTTCTTTGAGAAATCCTGAAAATACAAAGAAGGAGGCCACCTGATCTCATGTGGAGAAGGGATCCTCCTCCTCTGTTGTTGTTTAAAAGAGGTGGTAGGGCCGGATGCAGTGGCTCACGCCTATTGCCCCAGCATTTTGGGAGGCTGAGATGGGCGGATCACCTAAGCTTGGGAGTTCGAGACCAGCCTGACCAACATGGTGAAACCTCATCTCTATTAAAAATACAAAACTAGCTGGGCATGGTGGCACACACCTGTAATCCCAGCTACTTAGGAGGCTGAGGTAAGACAATCACTTGAACCTGGGAGGCAGAGGTTGTAATGAGCTGAGATCGCACCATTGCACCCAGCCTGGGCAACAAGAGTGAAACTCTATCTCAAAAAAAAAAAAAGATGGTGGGATGATACCATGGTCAAGAGCCCCTCCCTCCCTCCCTCTTTTCCTCTCTCCCTTCCTCTCTCCCTCCCTCCCTCCTTCCCTCCCTCCTTCCCTTCTTCTACAGGGTTTTGGCATGTTGCCTAGGCCAGTCTTGAACTCCTGGCCTCAAGCGATCTTCCCTCCTCAGCTTATCACAGAATTGGGATGTCAGGTGCTAGCCATTGATCCTGGCATGAGCAGAATTTTCACACTGGGTGTATTTTGGCTCCACTCCCCATTAGCTATGTTGCCCTGAGAAAGTCACTGAATCACTGAACCTCAGTTTTCCTATCAAAGGGGCCAACATTCATTTCACCCATTCATGGGTGATTGTGAGGACTAAGACTTCCATATCTAAGAGGTATTCAGTAATATTTGAAGAATAACAGCTCATATTTATTGAGGATTTGCTCTGTGCCAGGCAATTTAAAAAGTACCATCTCATTTTAATCATCACTCAGCCCTGGAACATGGAAATGGAAATTAAGGCACAGAGAGGTTAAGAAACTTATCCATAGTCACACAGTCTCCTTATCTGTATAATGGTCCTCCTAAGTGAGGATTTTTAAATAATAAATGACTGGGGCAGGATTTAAGTCCAGTTATGAGAATCCAGAGTCTGAAATACTACTGACCACAGCTTCCCAAATAAAAAACTATTGTTTAGGGTGGACCCACAGTCCAAAAAGGGGAAGGCAAAGGCCAGCCCCATAGGGGCATCTAAAGGAGCAGAGGACCCCACAGGCTTGTCCCCAGAGGGGCTGATCTGATTAAACATTTCCCCATTCTCTGGAGGACAGAGTAATAATAACAATTGGAGGCCAAGATGGAAGGATTGCTTGAGGCCAAGACTTTGAGATCAGCCAGAGCAACATAGCAAGACCCCACCCCTCTCTACAAAAAATAAATTAGCTGGGCACAGTGGTATGCACCTGTGGTCTCAGTTACTTGGGAGGCTGAGGCAGGAAAATAACTTGAGTTCAGGAGTTTGAGGCTGCAATGAGCTATGATGGTGCCACTGCACTCCAGCGTGGGTGACTGAGCAAGACCCTGTCTCTTAAAAAAAAAAAAGTCAGAAAACAACTGGAGCTAACAGCTTGAATGCTTGGAAGTTGTCAAGTACTCTATCTCAGATAATCCTCATGCTCATACTCACTTTACAGATGAGGAAACTGAGGCACAGAGAGTCTAGCTCTTTTGCCCACAGATACACAGCTAGAAAGGGCTGGCCCTGGTCTTCAGCATTTACACACCCACCCCCCAGGTGGCCACCCACTGGCGATTCTGCCCCCACTCCTCTACTCCCAGCCAGTGTCAGTGACAAGGCAGTCCCTGCTGGGAAGGAGACAGCTGCATTTTTTTGCCTTGTCCAGAAATGTCAGTGCATCACTGTCACACAAAGCCTGCTGTTCACTCCTGTGATTCCCAAGGCACTCTAGACAAGAGTCCCTGCTCCCAGGGTTGGGGTGGGGGAAGGAGCAGCAATGGGAGGCAGGTTCAAAGCACACAATTAAAATTCCTAAGGGGCCATATGAAGTCTTATTCCACATGCAGAACATTCTTGGTCTCCATATGGCACTGGGGGCTGGGCTTTAAGCCTCTTGCCACACCTTCTCGCATCCCATGTAACCCCTGATGTGCTCCCGGGTGGAATTCTCTGTGTCCCCAAGACAACTGGCCCCTCCCTCCCTCCACCCAGCAGGGCTGCTTGGGATTCCTGGCGCTCCTCTGGGGACAGGCATGAGTGTGGGCACCCATGGGCCACAGAGCCCTGGGCAGCCTGAGTCAGGGATATCCAAGGGCCTGCTGGCTCAGGCCACACACCTAGCAGGTCAGCACCTGGCAGTGTGTGTGTGTCCTAGGAGGGAGTGTCCACGGCTCCTGGTGGCCCTGGGCTGTTGGTCGTCTCAGAGGATAAGGGAGACGAATCAGCTGAGGTTGTGAGGGGGAGACAGCCACCTTCACCAGGGATGTGGGCCCCCTGTCCCGATAAGGGGCTGCTCTTATCTAGGAGCTGAGAGCAGGTAAGGGGCTGTCCTTATCCATGAACTGAAAGGCAGATCAGGGAGGACACCAGGAGTGCCAAATCTAAGGAGTCTTCACTTTGGGTCACTTAAAGTTTTTTCTCTTACCTCTTTTTTTCTTTTTTTTTTTGATACAGGGTTTCACTCTGTC
The DNA here is from genome assembly GCF_001604975.1 of Cebus imitator. Classification (NCBI taxonomy): domain Eukaryota; kingdom Metazoa; phylum Chordata; class Mammalia; order Primates; family Cebidae; genus Cebus; species Cebus imitator. The sequence continues at coordinate 1,241,491 of NW_016107319.1, forward strand.
ACCCAGGCTAGAGTGCAGTGAGGGTGTGATCATGGCTCAAGTGTGATCATGGCTCACTGCAGCCTCTAACTCCTGGACTCAAGCAATTCTCTGCTCTCAGCCTCCAGAGTAGCTGGGACCATAGGGCCACAGGCATGTGTCACCATGTCCAGCAAATTTTATTTCTTGTAGAGACAGGGCCTCACTCTGTTGCCTAAGCTGGTCTCTAACTCCTGGCCTCAAGTGATCCTCCTGCCTCAGGCTACCAAAGTGCTGGGATTGCAGATGTGAACCATGGTAACTGGCCTCGCTTCACTCTTAATGGTCTAGGGGAAGGGAGAGGGGAGCAACTGCCCAAGGGCACATGGTCTCTGGTTGGTGTGAAAATGTTTTGGAACTAGATAGAGGTGATGGTTGTACAACATTGTGAATTCACTGTGAATATCCCTGAACACTTTAAAATAGTTCATTTTATGTTAAGCTAATTTCACCTTGATATATATTCTTTTCTTTTGAGATGGAGTCTCGCTCTGTTGCCCAGGCTGGAGTGCAGTGGTGCGTTCTCAGCTCAATGTGAACCTCTGCCTCCCAGTTTCAAGTGATTGTCCCACTGTGTGATGTCTGAAGCCACTCTGCCTGGATTTAAATCTGGGTTCTTCGGCTCCCCCTCTGAATGCCTTTGCAACTCACTTAAATGCTCCAAGCCTCGGTTTTCTCATCTGTAAAATGGGGACAATGATAATAGTCTCTACTCATAAGAGCTTACTTAGCAAGGGTTATTTGGGTGAATGTATGTGAAGTCCGGGCCACAGAAACTGGCACACAGCAGGCGCTCACTAGTGGGTCCTGCTTGCGTAGAAGCTGTTAGTGACACCCTGCTTCAACACAGAGAGCTTGCTGGCAGGTGGGAGACCCTGCAGGGGCCTTGTCCACGTAGGACTCCCTGACTTGCACTCAGATTTAGCAAGATAGTGGTGCATGCTGGGTGAGGGGGGCTTCTCACTCACCGCTGCCCCTGGAATAAGAGGAGGAGAAGAGAGTTTGAGGACCGCAGGAGGGTGACGAAGACAGCAAATGACCCTTGGAATGGAAGGATGCAGAACATGCTATTGGGATCTGACCCTCTCCCTACACCCCTTCCCACTGGTTTCTCAGAAATCCCAGTGGACTTGATTTTTTCCCAGAAATGGAACCAAAAGCAGTATCATTAGTTTGCGGGGTGGGGTTCATTCTGTCCCCAATCTTCCCTGGATTCCAGGAATTTGGTTCAGGAGCCAGCATTAACTAATCAAAGAGGAGATAACAAGGCTGGGTGGGGGAAAGTCCGGCTGCTGCAGAGGTGGTGAGATGGCAATTCAAGAATTGTAGGCGGTCTGGCCCCACCCCTCACTGTTGTATGCAAATGAAGCCACTGCAGCCCGGCCCCTCTGCAGGCACCACGGCTGCCACAGCCCTGTGCAGACCTCGGGCACCTAGCCAACTCTGCGCCAACCCAGCCCAGCCCACTGTGTGCACTGCTCCCCCCACTGCCACTGCCTCCTACCCGCCAGCCTCTGTGAGACTGAGAAGCGGCTGGGGACCCCCTTGTTCCCCATTTGCTCCCCTAGACTTTGAAGCATATGAGGTGGTGGTGGGAGTACGGGGCTGAGTCAGGTACAGGGATGAGGACTCTGCCCGAGGGGCCGCACCTCTGAACGCCCCGCGCCCATCTGTTAGTGTTTTGCCAGGTGATCCCTTCTGGGCTGGAGGAGGTGGGTGGAGTATGTGTCTGGGAATGGGGGGGATGTCCTGACATCACCTTTGGAGAGCAAAGAGGATGTTCTTGGTTGGAGGGGCAATAGATTCCCTAGGGGGTGCCTACCCACCACTGGGTCTGTGGGGATGCCGAGGCAGACACAACCGCTGGGAGATGCCAAAACCTACTCTACAGCCTTCTGTCTGCCAAAACCGGGAGAGGAGCCGAGGCCAGGCCTCCAGGCCGCCTGGGCTCCCCCTTCTCCCTCTGCCAAGGCCCTAAGAAGCGGGCTAGCCAGGGCGCGACAGGAAGAGGGAATTGGGAGAGGAGCCTGATTCTGCCAGAACCTGGCACGGTGCCTGTATGGCTCAGTACAGGCATCTGCTGAATAAGAAACCTTTTCAAAACAAGAAGAGCAGGCCTCTTGCACGAAGCCTTCCCAGGGCTCTCCAGGCCTCCTAGGAGACCCCCTCTCCAGCTTCAACTCACACCCACCTCTCCAGCTCCCCCTTACTCCTGAGCTGCACTTTCCCACCCCAGGATCTTTGCATGTGCTGTTCCCTCCTCCCGGAACACTGGTCTGTGTCCCACCTTCCTTCCCCCAGTTCACAGCTTTGTGCTAAGGTCACAGCTGTCAGTCAGTTTCCCAGGAAAGCCTTACCAGATCTCACTGATGGGTCCTCTCAGCTTCTTTTTTTCCCCAGTCCAGTAGATTTCCTTTCCTTAGGATACAGTTTACCAAACTGCCTGGAAAATAGAGTTATATGAAATACTATGTTGTAGAAATACAGATTCCTTGATCCTTTCCTATCTCTAGAGCCAGAAGCTCCTAGAGAGGGAGCTGGGTGATACTGAATCACCACCATGGGCTGGCAGCAGAGGGATGCCCCTACCCTAGATTCTGAGCGCCAGGAGGTGGTCACCGCCATTTCTTTATCATTGCAATCCCACCTCCAGCACAGCGTCTGGTATGGGATCCGGCTCAAGACATATTTATTAAGTGGATACATGGCTATGGAATGAATGAAAGTCATAGTAACTAACTGATTTAATTCTGAGCATACTGTACGTCTTACCCTGCCTGCACAAGACTAGCCCACAAGAAGAATGCCAAGGTAGATGATGTGGGTGCTAAGAATCGGAGCTGACAGAAAGGACAGGATGTCAATAAAACCCAAGTGGGGTCCGGGATGGAGGCGAGTATGGGAAGAGGACTCTGCCTGCGTAGGGAGCCCTGAGTGGAAGACAGAAGTACCTGATGTATGTAGCTGGACTCACCTCCCACTGGGAGAGCATCTCTACCCTAAGTCAGGTGGAGGCAGAGAATCCGTTACACCTGTGGGGAACTGAAGACCCAGACAGGACAGGGTAACAGCAACAGCAATGAAGATGTACCTTTTGGGCATCTGGATGATGCTAGGCACTGCTTTGAGTGCTCTGCCTGTCAGGTCCTGCAGTCTAGTAGGTGTACGCGCTCCCTCTCAAGTTCCTGCCATGCACCGCTTTCCTCTCTTTTCCCTCCCCCTCCAGTTCCTCCAAATGTGAAACTTGGAAATGAATTATCTCCTTCCACCATGGTATGTCCTGGATTTCAAACAGCTCCCCTCTCCCTGCCAATCTCTCCATCAGGGCCCCTCTCTGTCTGTATGTGTTGATTGCGGGTTCTGCTCCGGGGGCTAGGTGTGGTGGTGGGGCTCCTCCATCTGCTGCGAGACTGTAGGGGTGAAGGGAAGAGGGACGGGGGTAGCAGAGGGAGCCAGCCTGTTTCCCCAGCTCTCCCGCCTCTTGGCTTCCTACTCTGCAGCCAGGCCGGCACCCACGAGAGGCCGAAGCCTGCATTTCAGGATTTCAAGCTTGGCAGGGTGCCGGAGAGGGCAGGAAATGGAAAGAGAGGGCGGGAGGAGCCAGAGGCTTTCCCAGTGCCCTGCCCAGGCTGGGATGGACAGTATCTCTGAGATCAAAAAACCAACTGGCCCACACCCTGCAGAGCAGGCCTAGTCCCTGCCCCTTAATGGGAGGAGAGGGCTGGACGTGCAGTCGGAGGAGGGGGAGGTGGGGGCGCTAGGGAGCTGGTGGCCCTTGCTGTCACCGCGCCCCAGGGGTTACTGTCAGGCCCCACCCCGGGAAGACAGAAAGGACGCATTTCAGAGCTGGGTGGGCTGTGCTGATACTGAACGCTTGTTTGTTTGCCGCCCACACTCTCTGGGAATCGCCTGTGTGGCTGGGCACCCCAGGCGGGGGTGGCCGCTAACACCAGGCCTGTGCCCATCAGTTCCTCTTCCCCAGAGGAGCAGCTCTGAGAGTGCCCCAAAGGACAAAGGATGGGACTCTGGGTGGTGACCTTTGGGGCAGGACAGGGAGAGACCAGGGTAAGCCAGAGCCCTGAACTTTGCCAGGCCTGGTAAACAAAACACCCAAAAGATTTTTAAAAAGGCTCTGAAATCTCTGCCAACCTCCACCCCTCCCCCCCAGGACAGCGTGGCCAACTGGGTGACTTGAGGGTACAGGGGGAGTGGGTGAGTGTGTTGGACAGGCCAGGGCTCTCCCCTCTACTGTGGGCTCCCTGGAGCAGGCATCCCAGGAAACCAGAAATTCTCAGCCCACTCCTGAGCGCAGTTCTCAGAAGCAGTCTGAGCTCTGCCTTTCCTTTCTCCAGGCTTGGCCCCCAGCTCACATGGGGCCCAGAAAGAAGCCCCCAGCTCCCCGGAAATCCTGGACCCAGGATTTCACAAGACAGCCAGTATCAGGGCTCTACAGAGCATTTCCTGAAGCTTTTTTCTTTTTCCTTTTTTTTTCAAAATGTGCCCCTGGGTTGGAATTCCCTGGGGGCAGAGAGTTGAGATGTATTCTCAGCCAGGAGGTCACGGCACTTCTGACTCGGATGGGGTAGAACAGATTGGGTAGTTGGCATCCTGGATTCTGACTTTGCCCTCTTAATCCATGGTCTTATTCGAGGCTGGTTTCATGGACATTCAACTTGCACAGTCACACAGGGACCCACCTTCAGAATCCACCTGCACAGTCACACAGGGGCCCACCTTCAGAATCCACCTGCACAGTCACACAGGGACCCACCTTCAGAACCCACCTGCACAGTCACACAGG
>NW_016107319.1:1246444-1252075 GCF_001604975.1 Cebus imitator
ACCTTCAGAATCCACCTGCACAGTCACACAGGGACCCACCTTCAGAATCGACGGGCACAGTCACACAGGGGACCACCTTCAGAATCCACCTGCACAGTCACACAGGCCCACCTTCAGAATCGACGGGCACAGTCACACAGGGGCCCACCTTCAGAATCCACCTGCATAGTCACACAGGGGCCCACCTTTAGAATCGACCTGCACAGTCACACAGGGGCCCACCTTCAGAAGGGCTTCAAACTCTATTTAGTGGGTACCATCTTAAAATTCTTTATAATATTGAACAAGAAGCTCTGTGTTTTAATTTTGCACTGGGCCCTGAAAATTATATAGCTGCTGGTCTTAAAATACAAAGGGCCAGGAGTGGTGGCTCATACCTATAATACCAGCACTTTGGGAAGCCTAGGCGGGTAGATCACCTGAGTTCAGGAGTTTGAGACCAGAGTGACCAATATGGTCAAACCCTGTCTTTACTAAAAACACAAAAATGACCTGGGTGTGGTGGTGTGCACCTGTAGTCCCAGCTGCTTGGGAGACTGAGACAGGAGAATCGCTTGAACCCAGGAGGCAGAGGTTTCATTGAGCTGAGATCATGCCACTGTACTCCAGCCTGAGCAACAGAGCGAGACTCCGCCTCAAAAAAAAAAAGAAAAATTAGTGGCTCTAAAATTTCTATTTAGGAGAAGCTTTGAAGTAAAAGTCTCATTAGAAGTGAGGTCTACACAATTTATTCTGAATCTGTACTTGGATAATAATAACAACAGCATATTCTTATAGCACTTATTATGTACCAGTCACTATTCTAAATGCTTTATGTGGTGCCAGGTTCAGTGACACACTTGTAATCCCAGCACTTTGGGAGGCCAAGGAGGGAAGATACTTGAAGTCAGGAGTTAGAGACCAGCCTGGCCAACATGGTGAAAACCCTGTCTCTACTAAAAATACAAAAATTAGCCGGACATGGTGCCGGGAGTCTGTAATCCCAGCTACTCGTGAGGCTGAGGCAGGAGAATCTCTTGAACCCGGGAGGTAGAGGTTGCAGTGAGCTGCGATTGTGCCACTGAACTTCAGCCTGGGCGACAGAGCAAGACTCCTTCTCAAATAAATAAATAAATAAATAAACAAATGGCTTTATATGAGTTAGCTCATTTACTCCTCTTTCTTAGCATATCAGTTATATTCTTTTTCATCAGAACTACTCTTCCCATTTTACAGAAAAGGAAATTGAGGCTCATTAAAATTAAAGAAATGGCCAGGTGTGGTGTTTCATGCCTGTAATCCTATTACTTTGGGAGACTGAGCTGGGAGGATCACTTGAGTCCAGGAGTTTGAGACCAGTCTGGGCAGCAGCGTGAGACCTTGCCTCTATAAAAAAAAAAAAAAAATCAAGAAATTATCCAGGCATGCTGACATGCACCTGTGCATCTGTAGTCTCAGCTACTTAGGAGGCTGAGGCAGAAGGATTGCTTGAGCCCAGGAGGTCATGGCTGCAGTGAGCTGTGATTGCACCGCTGCCCTCCAGCCTGGGTGGCAAAGCAAGACGCTGTCTCAAGAAAAGAAAGGGAGGAAGGAAGGAAAGAAGGAAGTGGCCTAATAAATCCTAGGCAGTTCGGCTTCACAGCCGTTCACCTCTGCTAGCACTCCTGCTTGTATTTAAAGTGTGTTTCTTGTAGACAACACATAATTGGGTCTTGATCTTTCTAGTCCATTCTGAGGTCTCTGTCTTTAATTGGCGTTTTTAGACCATTCACATTTAAAGTGATTTTGATGTAGTTGGATTAATACCTACCACATTTGTAACTGCTTTGCATTCAGTGTGCTTTTTTTTACTTTAAAAAAATCTCCTCTTTTTCTGCCTTATCTTGTTTTGAGTGTTTTATGTGATTCGATATTCTCTCCTTTCTTAACATATCAATTATACTTTTAAACAACTTTTTGGTGGTTGACCTAGAGGTTTTACAATATGCATTTACTATCTATTTATAAGTAATACGAGTCCCTTTCCTCCCTTCCTTTCTCTCCCTCTCTTCCCCCCTACTCCCCTCCCCTCCCCTCCCTTTTTCTTTCTTTCAAGATGGAGTCTTACTCTGTTGTCCAGGCTGGAGTGCAGTGGCACAATCTTAGCTCACTGCGACCTCCACCTCCGGGGTGCAAGTGATCCTCCCACCTCAGCCTCCTGTGTAGTGGGATTACAGGTGCTCGCCACCAGGCCCGGCTAATTTTTGTATTTTTAGTAGAGACGGGATTTCACCCTGTTGGCCAGGCTGGTCTTGAACTGCTGACATCAAGTGATCCTCCTGCCTCGGCCTCTAAAAGTGCTGGGATTACAGACGTGAGCCACTGCACCAAGCCCAGAGTCCACTTTCAAATAACACTCTAGGGCTTCACTGAATATCCGCAGTGCCTTCCTCCCTCCTTTATAATGTTGTTGCCATTCACTCTGCATATGCTGTCATCACCCATAAGCACCCAACACATTGCTGCTGTGATTGTTGGTTTACAGCAGTTATTCATTTCTTGAATCTTCACACAACCATCTTAGGTGGAGACAGTCATCAGCCTCACGTTACGGGGGTCTATGGATGAAGTTTCTGAAAGTCACAGGGTCACACAGTCAGCGAGTGGCAGAGCTGAGCTTTGAACTCAAGCATCCCTCACACTGCAGGCAGGCAGCCTGCTTTTGCTTAGTTGAATTGCTACCTGTCTTCCAACAGAGCAAAGTTTACTAAAGAGTTTTTATTTCCCTCCTCTCCTTTTATTTTGAGGCAGGGTCTAACTCCATCACCCAGGCTAGAGTGCAGTGGCGTGATCTCCGCTCACAGCAACCTCCACCTCCTGGGTTCAAGCAATTCTCCTGCCTCAGCCTCCTGAGTAGTTGGGATTACAGGCACCACCCGCTACACCCAGCTAATTTTTTTTTTTTTTTGATAGGCACAGGGTTTCAGCATGTTGGCGGGGCTGGTCTCAAACTCCTGACCTCAGGTGTTCTGCCTGCCTTGGCCTCCCAGAGTGCTGGGATTCAGGCATGAGCCACTGCACTTGACCTAAAGAGAGTTTTAGTTTCCATTTTCTATGGTGTTTTCGCTTACTGTTGTTCTGCTCAGCATATTATTACTATGGGGGCTTTGTAGGGACTGATGGAGATGGAAGGGGCAACCAAAAAAGAATTGGGGTTCTGACCTCATCCACTGACTCCTCCCAGATCACATCCTCATCCTCTTTCTTTTTTTTGAGCCTGTTGCCCAGGCTGGAGTACAGTGGTGGGATCTCAGCTCACTGTAACCTCTGCCTCCTGGGTTCAAGCAATTCTTCTGCCTCAGCCTCCCAAGTAGCTGGGACTACAGGCTCATGCCACCATGCCCTGCTAATTTTTGTATTTTTAGTAGAGATGGAGTTTCACCACATTGGCCAGGCTGGTTTTGAACTCGTAACCCTGTGATCCACTTGCCTCAGCCTCTCAAAGCACTGGGATTACTGGCATGAGCCACCGCACCCAGCCCACATCCTGATCCTCTAAGGCTCAAGAGTGAGAGGGAGGGGCTTGCTGTGCCCACCTTGTGGCATGAGGCATCAAGGGCTGGGGCATCCCCATGTAGAAACGCAGGCATCTGTTCTGCAAGGTGAACACTCTGGGTCTGCAGCCTGGCCTGTAAACCTTTCTCTAGATGAGCCTGATCTGCGGATTCTCAGGCTGTTCTCTGGTGACCCAGGGTTTGGCTGTGGGTCTTTGGCAAGAGGCCAGAAAGGGCATTCCAGGGACCTTCCCTGCAGTAGCTGAGCAGGGCAGCATGGCTTTTGGGAGAGGGCAGGAAGGAGCCACTTTCTGTTTGTAAACAGCATCCGTATCCCACTGGTATCCTTCCTTCCTCCTGGCCTTCCTGAACTCTGCTCCTTTTGGCAGAGAGAAGCAATGTGGACAAGGTCTTGGGGCAGGAGCAGGCAGAACTGTCCTACCCAATCTCGCTGGGGCTGATTTTCTAGGCTAGTGGGGATCCCCCTGAAAAGGCATCTGGAATCAGACCTCAACTGATTTCTTCTTTTTTTTTTTTTTTAATAGAGACAGGGTTTCACCATGTTGGTCAGTCTGGTCTTGAACTCCTGACCTCAGGTGATCCACCCACCTCAGTCTCCCAAAGTTCTGGGATTACAGGCTTGAGCCACCACACCCAGCTGATTTATTTTATTTTCTTTATTTATTTTTTGAGAGGGTGTCTCGCTCTGTCACCTAGGCTGGAGTCCAGTGGCATGACCTCGGCTCACTGCAACCTCCACCTGGGTTCAAGCGATTCTCCTGCCTCAGCCTCCTAGTAGCTGGGATTACAGGCATGTGCCACCACACACAGCTAATTTTTGTATTTTTAGTAGAGACAAGGTTTCACCATGTTGGCCAAGCTGGTCTCGAACTCCTGACCTCTTGATCCGCCTGCCTTGGCCTCCCAAAGTGCTGGGATTACAGGCATGGGCTACCACATCTGGCATCTGAATTTCTTTTCCTTTTTTTTTTTTTTTGAAACAAGAGTCTTACTTTGTTGCCCAGGCTGGAGTGCAGTGGCATGATCTCAGCACACCTCCTGGATTCAAGCAATTCTCCTGCCTCAGCCTCACAAGTAGCTGGGATTAAAGGCCCACACCACCACACCAGGCTAATTTTTCTATCTTTAGTAAAGATGGGGTTTTGCCATGTTGGCCAGGTGGATCGTGAACTCCTGACCTCCAGTGATCTGCCCACCTTGGCCTCCCAAATTGCTCGAATTACAGGTGTGAGCCACCGTGCCCAGCCTCAGATCTGAATTTCTGGGGTGGACACAACTGTAGCTTATCTTTGAGAGGGAAGCCATGATGGGGCAGAGGGGACCTTGGAATCCCCAGATGCCTACAGAGCTGCGACTGTGGGGCACCCAGTGTCAGGCAAAGAGGGCAGCTGCATTGTGGTAGGCAGCAATTTGATTGACCAGTATCCATTCTTCTTTCTGTCAACAGCATCCTCATTTTCCCTAGAGTACCCACCCATCCCCCTTTCTCAAGTGATCCTTCCCCTCTGATCCTGAGAGAGACAAGGGGATGAGGCCTGGCCAATCAGCAGATTCTGTTCTGCCATTGGTTCCGTGTTGGTCTAGGCTGTCCAGTGGGAGTCAGTGCTGGTACTGTTTTGCTGGGACCATTGGAGAGGAGGAAACCTCTTTTTTGCTGAGCTTGTTGAGCTGATCAGATGTAACCCTGGAGCTGCTAGAGGCTTATTTCTCTGCCCAAAAACAGAAGAGCTTAAAGATGATTTTTTATTTTTATTTATTTTTAAAAATTATTTTTCTTTTTTTTTTTTTAATTTAGTATGTAGGAAACACTGAAATTTATTATTATTATTATTATTATTATTATTGAGATGGAGTCTGGCCCTCTCACCCAGACTGGAGTGCAGTGGTGCAAATGTAAACTCACTGCAACCTCTGCCTCCCGGTTCAACTGATTCTCCTGCCTCAGCCTCCCAAGTAGGTGGGCCTATAGGCGCATGCTGTCAGGCCAGGCTAATTATTGTATTTTTAGTAGAGATGGAGTTTCACCATGTTGGCCAGTCTAGTCTCAAACTCCTGACCTCAGGTGATCTGCCCGCCTTGGTCTTCCAGAGTGCTGGGA
>NW_016107319.1:1252179-1261365 GCF_001604975.1 Cebus imitator
TTTTTTGAGACAGAGTCTCGTTCTGTTGCCCAGGCTGGAGTGCAGTTGTGCAATCTTGGCCCACTGCAACCTCTGCCTCCTGTGTTCAAGCTATTCTCCTGCCTCAGTCTCCCAAGTAACTGGGACTATAGGTGCCTGCCACCACTCCCAGCTAATTTTTATATTATTAGTAGAGATGAGGTTTCACCAGTTTGGCCAGGTTGGTCTCTAATTCCCGACCTTGTGATCCGCCCGCCTCAGCCTCCCAAAATGCTGGGATTACAGGCCTCAACCATTGCTCCGGGGCTAAAGATGATTTTCAAATGGCATTTTTAATTAGTGGGGAAAGAGTGAATTGTTTATGAAATGGAACAACTGGCTACACATTTGGGGGAGTGGAAATTAAGTCAGACCCCTTCCTTGTATCACAAAAAATTCCAGTTAGATGTAGGAAGTATTAAAAAGTGGACACAGTGAAAGAAAACTCAGGATAATACTTTGTCACACACTTGAGAGTGGGCAAGACTTCCTTGGCATGCTACTAAGTCCAGAAGCTACAAATGGAAAATACTTGCAGATTGACTTCCTGAAAACAGACTGTATAGCCAAAGACGTCATAGAACAAGGTGAAAGGCCAACAGTGACTGGGAGAAAAGATTTACAACATTGCGGTGGACAAGGGTAAATACTCCTAATTACAGAAAGACTTGAGCATCGATAGGACAAAAGGAAAACCCACTTATGCTGAAACTGGGCAAAGGACATGAGCTACCAAGTCACAGAAAAATAGTTAGATCATTGTTCACTCCTAGAAACACTGATCAAAAGAAGCATCCGGGGGAAGGGATTAGAAGTGATGTCATGCATAGAATTGTTGAAGGAATGGAGAATATTTAGTGTGGAAGGAAACAGGTTAGCACAACACAGTCCAATAAAAACAAAATGCCAGGGGCCGGGGGTGGTGGCTCATGCCTGTAATCCCAGCACTTTCAGAGGCCAAGGCTGACAGATTGCTTGAGCGCAGGATTTCGAGTCCAGCCTCGGAAACATGGCAAAATCCTATCTCTAAACAAAACACAACAAAAATTAGCCAGGAGTACCTGTTGTCCCAGCTACTCTAGAGGCTGAGGCAGAAGGATGACTTGAGCCCTGGGGGTTGAAGCTGCAGTGAACTGTGACCACTGCAGTCCAGCCTGGGTGACAGAGCAACACTGTCTCAAAAACACCTAAACAAACAACAACCAAATACCTAGCATATAGAAATGGAGTTAAGCCTGCTAAGCACAGCTCAGGGAAAAAAAAAGATTAACAGATAAAAATAGCAGGGAGTTACATTTTAATTCAGCACAAGAAAAAACGATAATTTACACTTATACTATCCAATGCAGCAGCCATCAGTGCCAAGTGATCACTGAGCACTGGTCTAGCTGGTCTGGCTGAGAAATGGTGACGTGTAAAATACACACCAGATTTCTAAGATTTAATACAATAAATATGAATGTAAAACATCCCATTCAATTTCTGAGGTTTTTTTTCCTTTTTTTCTTTTTTTTTTTGAGACTGAGTCTCACTCTGTCACCCAGGCTGGAATGCAGTGGCGCCATCTCAGCTCACTGAAACCTCCACCTCTCAGGTTCAAGAGATTCTTCTGCCTCAGTCTCCTAAGTAGCTAAGATTACAGGTGCCCGCCACTAAGCCCAGCTAATTTTTTGTATTTTTACTAAAGACAGGGTTTTACCATGTTGGTCAGGCTGGTCTGGAACTCCTGGCCTCAGGTGATCCATCCGCCTTGGCCTCCCAAAGTGCTGGGATTACAGGCATGAGCCACCATGCCTGGCCTAAATTTCTTTCTTTCTTTTTTTTTTTTTTTGAGATGGAGTCTTGCTTTGTAGACGAGGTTAGAGTGCAGTGGTGGGATCTTGGCTCACTGCAACCTCCGCCTCCTGGGTCCTGGTTCAAGCACTTCTACCTCAGCCTCCCAAGTAGCTGGGATTACAGTCACGAGCCACCATGCCCAGCTAATTTTTGTATTTTCTAGTAGAGACAGGGTTTCGCCATGTTGGCTAATCTAGTCTTGAACTCATGACTTCATGATCTGCCCACCTCAGCCTCCCAAAGTCCTGCCTAAATTTCTAAATATTGATTACATGTTAATATGATCATATTTTAGGTCTATTGGGTAAAAGAAAACATTAAAATTAATTTGATTTGTTTCTTTTTACTTTTTAAATATACTTTAAAAAGTAATGTTAACATGTTCACATTATATTTCTGTTGGGTAGCACTGATTGAAACCTCTGTCACAATGGGTTAGAATCCTTTGTGGAGTAGTGAGCTCCCTGTCCTGAGAGCGTTTCAAGCCAAGGTTGGATGATTGGGAAGCAGGGACAACGCATGATGACTTCAGAGTTGAGAACTCATAGATTTCTTTAGCTCCTGGGTCTCCTCGGTGTGCAGCGGCTTCTGGGACCGCAGCTAAGTGCATAAGTAGAGGGCAGCTGATCGTCTTCCTGGCAGTGGCCTAGAAAGCAGCTCTCATCCCACACAGCAGGATTCATCTCTTAATGGGAATCCAGCATGAACTGCTGTTGGTTCAGGGGGCAAGGACTGGCAGAATGAGAGCCGGACCCTGCCTGCTTTCTGTGCCCTTGTGGCTTAGTCCAGGTCTAGGGGCAGCCCCATGAGGCCCCCATTTTCAAATGTTCCCAGATAGTGTACAGAGGGAGGACTCCTGATTGCTCTCTGCTCAGCTCCAGGTCCTGGGCAGAGCTCCCACACAGGAGAAGCTCTTGGCTGCCTGGGTGTGGAGAGGCCCTTAGAGTAGGTAGCTTAGCAGATGCAAAGCTGGAAACAGCCGCTTCCCACTCCCTGCTGGCCAGACTGTTTCCTCCTTGCAATCTGTGTCTCATTGAGCAAGGATCAACCCAGCACCCCAAGAGTGGGCTGGCCAGGCCCCGATGCAAGCCGTGCAGCCAAGAACCAGTGTGCATTTTAGTTAATAATAGAAACCCATGAGCAGCAGAATAGCATGGCCAAGGCTCGGAGCCTAGAGGCTCTATTCTGGCCCTGGTGTTCCCCATTTACAATGAGACCTTGGGAAAGTCCCTTCTCTTCTGCTCATTCGTCAGACAAGGGAGGGGGACACCGAGTGGGCTTCCCAACTCTGAAATCCTAGGGTCGTTTGATGAATCAGCATCAGCTCCTTATAGCTCTCCTCTGTGGTATTCTCTTATTTCTTATTGCTAAGAAATAAGAAGTTTATCTGTCCCAAGTGGATGAATGAAGGCACATTTGTCGATTGCAGCTGTGGTGTTTTTTTAGTTAAGTTTTGTTTTGTTTTTGAGACAGAGTCTCCTTCTGTTGCCCAGGCTGGAGTGCAGTGGAGCCATCTCAGCTCTCTGCAACCTCCACCTCCCGGGTTCAAGCAATTCTCCTGCCTCAGCCTCCCAAGTAGCTGGGACTACAGGCGTGTGCCACCATGCCCGGCTAAATTTTTGTATATTTAGTAGAGGAGGTTAGACAGGATGGTCTTTATCTTCTGACCTTGTGATCCAAAGTGCTGGGATTATAGGCGTGAGCTACTGCACCTGGCCTGCAGCCCTGTTTTATTTGCATTTGAGTTATTCAGTCTTCCCGACCACTTTATGAGGTCCAGACCATTATCTCTGTTTTATAAAGGCAGAAACGAAGAACTATCAACTCCTTATGTAAGTTTGCTATGACTGCTGTAACACAGCACTGGGTGGCTTAAACCAGCAGTCCCCAACCTTTTTGGTACTAGGGACTGGTTTTGTGGAAGACAGTTTTTTCACAGATGGGGGCGGGGGGATGGTTTGGGGATGATGCAAGTGCATTACATTGATTGTGTATTTTATTTCTGTTAACATTACATTGTCATATATAATGAAATAATGAGACAACTCATCATAAGGTGGAATTAATGCAAGCCCTGAGCTTGTTTTCCTGCAACTAGACGGCCCCATGTGGGGGTTATGGGGGACAGTGACAGATCATCAGGCATTGAATTCTCATAAGGTGCACACAACTCAGACCTCTGGAACGTGCAGTTTACAATAGGGTTCACGCTCTGATAAGAATTTTTTTTTTTTTTTGAGATAGAGCCTTGCTCTGTCACCAAGGCTGGAGTGCAGTGGCATGATCTCAGCTCACTACAATCTTCGCCTCCCGGATTCAAGAGACTCTTCCACCTCAACCTCCAAGTAGCTGGGATTACAGGCGCCTACCACCACTTCCAGTTCATTTTTTTATTTTTAGTAGAGACAGGGTTTCGCCATGTTGGTCAGCCTGGTCTCAAACTCCTGACCTCAGGTGATCTGCCTGCCTCAGTCTCCCAAAGTGCTGGGATTACAGGCATGAGCCACGGCGCCCAGCCAATCCCATAAGAATTTAATACCACTGCTGATTTGACAGGGGGCAGAGCTCAGGTGGTGGTGCGAGTGATGAGGAGTGGCTGTGAATACAGATGAAGCTTGGCCTGCCTGCCCACCTCTCACCTGCAGCTGTGTGGCTCAGTTCCTAACCGGTCCCCTGGGGAGTTGGAGACCCTGGCTTAAACCATAGAAATGTATTTTCTCACAGCTCTGGAGGCCAAATGTCCAAGATCAAGGTGTCAGCAGGGCTGGTTCCTTCTCTCCTTAGCTAGTTGATGGCCTTTTTCTCCCTTTGTCCATCGTCTTCCCTCTGCACGTGTCTGTGTCCAGATTTCCTCTTATAGGGACACTGGTCGTACTGGGTAAAGTCCACTTGAATGACCTCACTCTAACTGACTTACCTCTTTAAAGACACTCTCCAAATACAGTCACATTCTAAGATACTGGGGGGCAGGACTTCAGCATATGCATTTTGGGAGTGATGTAATTCGCCCCATAACACCTCTTCAGGTAGGGAGAGCCTCCTCCTTCTCCTGCCCCCTTGCAGATCTGGGCGAGGGTTTAATAGAGATCCTTAGATGATCTTTGGTAAAAATAAAGCTTGAGGGAGTTGGGGGCAGGGGAGGACTGAAGGTTAAGGGGTCCTCCTCAGGGTTCCCAGGTCCACTCCATAGAATGCAGCCAGGGGCTCAGACTCCTCTCTGCCCTTTCGTGGTGCTGACAGCTAGATGAGGGAAATGGCTAAGTGAACAGAAATGTCCTCCTCATCCTGGAAGAGCATGACCCCACTGGAGAGGTCAAGAGGCTTCCTGGAGGCAGTATCATGGGAGGATGAGAAGCTTTCTGAACAGAAGGAGCAGCTGGTGGGCATGAGAGTGTGTGTTTCGTGAAGGGGGCTCCAGGCAGCATCAAGCTCAAGGCTGGGAAGAAGGTGGCAGTCAGCAGGGGCAACCAGGAAGGTCTTGAATGCTAAGGAATGTGCTTAGGAGCTACGGATGCTGTCAGGCGTGGGAGTGCAGCCCAGGGAATTTATCATGAGCAGGAGCTTTGTGATGTAGTGTGGGGGTTGCACCAGGTGGGTGGGTCAGCCGGAGCCTTCAGTCGCTTGCTCTGTGTTCCCTGCCACGCCTCTAACTCACTCACATCCCTTTCTTCCTCTTCCCCTGGGAAGCCAGGGGGCCCCTCTCATCTATTGTTCAAGCCAAGACCCTGAGCCATTCAGCTTCCCGAACCTTGATCTTGAACAATCACTTTGCAAACATGATTTGGAGAAGGCTACGTCTTCACCACACCAAACCCGTGATGTAATCTCTGTCTTTACAAGTACCTTGCTGGGACCCCCACTGACTGGTGAGGGTGGGTCAGGAAGAAGGATCTCCTCTGGCTGAGTCTCCATAGGAGGCGGAGAACCCAGGAATGCAGTAGGAAGCCTGCTGGAGGCTCAGAGTGGGCTAAACTTTTTAGGACAGAGTTTCACTCTTGTTGTCCAGGCTGGAGTGCAATGGCTGGATCTTGGCTTACTGCAACCTCCACCTCCTGGGTTCAAGTGATTCTCCCAGCTAGCTGGGATTACAGGTACGTACCACTACGCCTGGCTAATTTTTTTTTTTTTTTTTTTTTTTTTTTTTTTTTTTAGTAGAGACAGGGTTTCTCCATCTTGGTCAGGCTGGTCTCAAACTCCTGACCTCAGGTGATCTGACTGCCTCAGCCTCCCAAAGTGCTGTGATTACAGGCATGAGCCACTGCACCCAGCAGAGAGTGAGCTAAATTGAGAATACCCTTAACACAGAACATCCCCCCTTCAAACTGCTTTGGTTAATAATAATAATAATAATAGCAGCTAATATTTACTGGGCACTTATTTTGTGTAAGTGAATTACAAAATTAACTCATTTACTCTTCATAGCAACTCTATGCAGTAGGAACTATTATTGTCTCTCTTTTACAAATGAAGAAACTGAGGCATAAAGCCACTAAGCCACTTCTCGAAAGTCACTGGTTGAACTACTCGAATAAAGGAGAATGGGAGTCTTTTGCTGAGTATGGAAGATGAAATCTCTCTACAGCTTGGAGATAGTTACACCATCAGGTTTTGCTTCATAAAAAATTAGTGCAGGCTGGGCGAGGTGGCTCACGCCTGTAATCCTAGCACTTTGGGAGGCCGAGATGGGCGGATCACCTGAGGTCAGGAGTTCAAGACCAGGATGACCAACATGGTGAAAATTCATCTCTTAAAAAAAAAAAAAATTTAGTGCAAACTGGCATTTTCAGTTTTTCTACACAAAGCTTAAAAAATTAAACATCAGATGCTACTGTTTAAATTGAGATACTTGGGCAGGCAATAGTGTCTCACATCTGTAATCCCAGACCATTGGGAGGCTGCAGAGGGAGGATTCACTTGAGCTCAGGAGTTTGGGACCAGCCTGGACAACACAGCAAGACTCCCATCTCTACAAAAAATTAGCTGGTCATGGTGGTGCGCACTTATAGTCACAGCTCCTTGGGAGGCTGAGGTGGGGGAATTGCTTAAGCCCAGGAATTTGAGGCTGCAGTGAGCGATGCTTGCACCACTGCACTCCAGACTGGGTTACAGAGTAGGACTCTCCTTCTGGAAAAAAATAATAAATGAAAATAAAATTAAAATGGAGATTTTTTTGATATAAAAATCTGGCTTTTGGGCTTTCCTCTTGGAAAACCAGAAATTCTGGTGCCCTGGGCCAGTACATGGCGGTAGTAGTCTAAAGGAAACAGCAGCTGCCCTCCTTACTGGACAGACGCATCCACACTCTACTGGGTTCACACTGCCTGGGTTGTGCACACGTGGTGGCTTCCTGCCCTGGGGGACATTGAGTTTTTCTCCCCTGGATAAATGCTGCCATGAAAGGTAGGGTTAGAAAGCCCTTTAGAAATGGACTTTGACTTTTTTTTTTTTTTTTTTTGAGATGGAGTCTTGCTCTGTCGCCCTGGCTGGAGTGCAGTGGTACAATCTTGGCTCACTGCAAACTCCGTCTCCCGGATTCAAGTGATTCTCTTGTCTCAGCCTCCCGAGTAGCTGGGACTACAGGCACATGCTACCACACCCAGCTAATTTTTGTACTTTAAGTTAATAGAGTTGGGGTTTCACCATGTTGGCCAGGATGGTCTCGATCTCTTGACCTCGTGATGCCCCGCCTCCCAAAGTGCTGGGATTACAGGCATGAGCCACCATGCACAGCCCGACTTTTTTTTTTTTTTTTTTTAGCATACATGGAAGTTGAGCCCCAAGAAGATAACCATCTGTGATCACATATCAAATTACATGCAAGAAATCTGTGTATTTTTGTATGTAAAATGTCAGCATGCTAAAGCTCACTCTGGGGAACTAGTTATAATGCAGCTTCCTAGGCCCCATCTCCAAAAGTTCTGACTCAGTAAGTTTTCCCTGAGGCTGGAGTGCAGTGGTGCAATCTCAGCTCACTGCAACCTCCACCTGCCAGGTTCAAGCGATTCTCCTGCCCCAGTCTCCTAAGTAGCTGGGACAACAGGTGCATGCCACAATGCCCAGATAATTTGTATTTTTAGTAAAGGTGGGGTTTTACCATGTTAGCCAGGATGGTCTTGATCTCCTGATCTTGTGATCTGGCTGCTTGGCCTCATAAAGTGCTGGAATTACAGGTGTGAGCCACCGTGCCCAGCCAAATCTTTGTTCTAACAAACATTCCCCCAACCCTGTCCCCTCAGTGAGAGGGGACTCTCTCACTGGTGATCCTGGGACCACACTCTGAGAAATATTACTTTAGTCCCTAAATACTCAGAGTAACTATATGGTGCATTAGCCAGCACCATTGGACTGGGGAGCTCAAAGACTCAAGTTTTCTCTTTGGTTCAGAGTGACCATGGCCAAATCTGTCTTCAACTTATTAAATTTAAACATCCCCCAACACCAAGACTATATATGGGGGCTTTTTTTTTTTTTTTCTGGAGCATTCAGCTAAGCCTCAGTCACCTGGATCTGGGCCTGAAAACTTGATGGATGCCTCAGCTCTTCCCTACAGCAGACAGTGCCAGGTCTGTGTGGAACCTGTTTCTGTGCTTGCTGCACAGGTTTGGATGAAACAAACTTCAGGGTGGGATGGGTTTTAAAGGAGGCAACTTGGCATTCAGCTCTCCCCAGAGCCCAGCTGGACACAGCCCACCCAACCCTCCACCACCCCCTCATAACACACAGGGCTGGTCTGTGATCATGTACAAAGGCTTGCAGGTAAGCAGTCCGACTTACCAGCCTGCCCAGGCGGCGGCTGGGCGACTGCTCATACAAGTGTGGAAAGGGAATTGTCCATTCCCTACTGGGCAAAACACACCCCATTTATGAGGAATCAAATCAGTGGTGTGAGTGGGGATGTGCTGGGTTGCAAACTCCTTGAGAGGTGGGGCACGGCTCTCACCCATGCTGTGCTCCCTGAAGGTGCAGATTGGTCCCTGATGTCACAGCACCTGCACATGACCACCATTTGTCACCAGAGAAGCCTCCAAAGAGGAGGAGCTGCTAACCTGGGGAAGGCTTTGGCCACCAACTGGGGAAGGGAACTGAAGATGCCACGGGACCACCTCTCCCTAACCATTCTCTTATGCCACTCTTTATGTTCAGCCCTAAGTCTCACCACAAGAAATTACGTTAGGCTGTTTAGAGGTCATTTACCTAAGTCAGGCCAAATCCTCAAAAAACACCCAAAGGGAGATGAGCCCATCTCCTGGATGGGGAAATAGAGGCTTAGAACTCATAAGGGGTCCTTCAGAGGGTGGTCCCTGAATTTTTTTTTTTTTTTTTTTTGGTGAG
>NW_016107319.1:1262742-1265066 GCF_001604975.1 Cebus imitator
TCAGCCTCCTGAGTAGCTGTGATTACAGGCACACACCACCATGCCTGGCTAATTTTTGTATTTTTAGTAGAGATGGGGTTTCATCCTGTTGGTCAGGATGGTTTCAATCTCCTGACCTCATGATCTGCTCACCTCGGCCTCCCAAAGTGGTGGGATTACAGATGTGACCCACTGTGCCTGGATTTTTTTTTAATTTTTAGTAGAAATGAGGTTTTACTATGTTGGTCAGGCTGGTCTCCAACTCCTGACCTCACGTGATCTGCCCATCTCAGCCTCCCAAAGTGCTGGGATTACAGGCGTGAACCACCAGCCTCTTACTGTATTTCTATTGAGCTCACTTCTACATTAATGAGTACAGACCCACAGTATAGGCAAATGGAGAAATCTCCAGTTAAAGAAAGGTGGTTCAGAGATGAGATGATGGGCAGCCAGAAGTAGAAGAAATGACCCCGACACACCACTCTACAGGTGAGAAAACCGGGATACAGAGAGGTTGAGTAACTTGCCCAAGCAACACAGCTAGAGATGGTGGAGATTTGAATACAAGCTGTCTGGATACAGAGCTGAGGTCTGTTGTTTGGGAAGGGTTTGGAGAGTCCCTGACCCATAGATCGGGGGCAGTGTCTCAATTGCTTCCTTTCCCAAAAGCTGTGAGCTCCTTCTGGAAAATTTCATAACTGCAATCCTCACCATGTTTTCTTTTTCTTTTTCTTATTTATTTATTTATTTTTGAGATGGAGTCTTGCTGTGTCACCAAGGTTGGAGTTCAGTGGTACAACCTCAGCTCACTGCAACCTCTGCCTCCTGGGTTCAAGCAATTCTCCTGCCTCAACCTCCAGAGTAGCTGGGATTACAGGCGCCCACCACCATGCCCAGCTAATTTTTGTATTTTTAGTGGAGACAGGGTTTCATCATGTTGGCTAGGCTGTTCTCGAACCCCTGACCTCAAGTGATCCTCCCACCTCAGCTTTCCAAAGTGCTGGGATTACAGGCATGAGCCACCACGCCCGGCTGTCATCACATTTAAATTGCACATCACAATTACAATTATTTTTAAATTATAATTAAACATCACAGGGAGGAAAAGATGGTCAATTCATCTTTATTTGCCTACAGAGCCCATGTTGAAAAGTATCACTAGCACTCACTCCTTCCCACAATCCTGTCTTTGCTGTTCATAACAAGATTAATAAAAAGGAAATTGCACTCATCTCCCAGGGCTGCTGTAACCAGTCACCACAATCTAGGAGGTTTAAAACAACAAATACGCATTCTCTCACTGTTCTGGAGGCCAGAAGTCTGACATCTAGGTGTTGGCAGGGCTGGTGTCTGCGCGATACGCTGGGGGAGAATCTGATCCAGCTCCTGGCGGTTGCCAGCAGTCCTTGGCTTACAGGTGCATCGCTCCAACCTCTGCCTTCATCGTCACATGGTCTTCTCCTGTGTGCTTCTGTCCAAATTTCCCTTGTCTTATAAGGACATCAATCATTGGATTGGGACCCACCCTAATCTAGCATGGCTTCATCTTAATTACTAATTCTATCTGCAAAGACTCCCATTTCCAAGTAGGGTAATTTCCTGAGGTTCTAGGTATACGTGAGTTGTAAGGCGACACCATTCAACCAAGTACAGAGACCTACTTGAGTGAGGCACCGAAGGTCTTCTCCATGACGACCTGTTGTGGTGAATAAGAGGCAAATAGAGGCTATGTCTTGGGCTCGGCCAGTAGACAAGGGCTTGCATCAATTCTCTCAGTGACTGATGGGTCACTCTCAGGATACTTGGCAGGCCAGACCTGCCCCAGAGTGGCTGTGGGGGGGCATGTCTCCATTAACAGAAAGTTGGTATAGTGAGGGAAGATGTCAGTTCTGGGGCTGCAAGGCAGTGGATTCTAAGACCTGCCCCATCAATCCCCTCATGGCTGCCCCAGGAAATTGACCAAGAATATAGCAGCCACATGCAAGGGCTGGCTGTTTCACTAACTAGTAGGGACCTAGAAATCCCAGATCTACTCCAGTTAGGTATTTCTGGAACTAGGGATGTGCCCCTGGGTCAGGAGCCTCAATGCTTCTGTCTCCACTGAAGTTCCCAAGCGGAAAGGGGCTGCTCCCAGCTGCAGGAGCCCCAGCTGCCACAGCATCTCCTCTAGCAAACAGGTCTTGTTTCAGATGCCGCTCTCAGAGAATGGAGCCCTTTGGCATGTGGGTCAGATGTCCTGGTTTTTATTTCTGGGAGGTGAGTGACTGACCCTGGGGCCTAGTAAAATCCCGGGATTCTTCTGCTGCTGCCTCTTTTTCTTTTTTCTTTTCTTTTTTTTTTTTTTG
>NW_016107319.1:1265447-1269045 GCF_001604975.1 Cebus imitator
CTGGAACTACAGGTACACTCCACCACGCCTGGCTAATTTTTGTATTTTTAGTAGAGACAAGGTTTCACCATGTTGGCTAGGCTGGTCTCGAACTCCTGACCTCATGATCCACCTGCCTCAGCCTCCCAAAGTGCTAGGACTATAGGCGTGAGCCACCACGCCCGGCCTTCTTTTTTCTTTTTAAGATGGAGTCTCACTCTGTCACCAGGCTGGAATACAGTGGCACGATCTTGGCTCACTGCAACCTCCGCCTCCCAGGTTCAAGCGATTCTCCTGCCTCAGCCTCCCGGGTAGCTGGAACTACAGGTACACACCACCACGCCTGGCTAATTTTTGTATTTTTAGTAGAGACAAGGTTTCACCATGTTGGCCAGGCTGGTCTCAAACTCCTGACCTCGTGATCCACCTGCCTCAGCCTCCCAAAGTGCTGGAATTACAGGCGTGAGCCACGGTGCCCAGCCTCTTATGCTTCTTAAAGGAGAGGGAAGGGTCAGAAAAGCAACTTGCCTGCAAGCAAGGCTGTGTTCTGGGACCCAGGCAGAGGACACTGTCCCCAAACCATAAAGCTGGACGTGCTGGACACAAGGAAGATATTCAAAGAGCTGGGCTGACTTCCTCTTGACTTCCCACCAAGCCTGTAGGAGGGTTTGATCTTCACAACACCACCATGAGGTAGATATTACTATTTTCCCCATGGATTTGTTAAGGGTCTTGGTTGCAAATAGCAGAATTTTGGCTAATTTAAGCAGCAAAAGCTTTCTAAAAACAAACAGCTCTCTGAATTCAGGGTGAGGAGACAGAAAACTGGGTCTGAGTGGTAGGTAGCAAGAAGTAACCCCCAACCACTCTACAATGCCTTAGCGAGTGTGCAACTGCTTCCACCAACACATGGGTTCAGCCATTGATGTCCCGGAGATCCAGTTGTTCCCGCCACCGTGTTCACCAAAGATAAGACAGTGCTTGAGCTAGTGATCTCTCTCCATGTAAGTCCTACATGACATGGTTGCACCAGATTGATGGGATAGAACTGGGGTTGGGAAATTGAATTCTGACTTCTACCTGAGTGAGTACAGACTCACACTGTGGGCAAATGGAGAAATCTCCAGTTACAGAAAGGGGATTCTGAAATGATGGGCAGCCAGAAACAGAAGAAATCTCCCCATATGCCACTCTACAGGTGAGAAAACAGAGAGGTTGAGTAACTTGCCCAAGTGACACAGCTAGAAATGGTGGAGGTAAGATTTGAATCCAAGCCGTCTGGATACGGAGCTGAGATCTATGCCTCAGGATGGGTTTGGTCAGGTGGCGGAGGGAGGTGGAGGGACTCTGATCAAAGGTATAGAAGGAGGGGCAGCTGCTTGCAGAAGGAGCCATTGCTCCCCATATCCTGCCAAATAAAAGGGCAAAGAGGGAGAGGCTGGAAGGCATGGGTAGAGAGGTACGAGGCCCTGTGGAACTCCTGCTGGCTGCCACCCATCTGCTTATGCAAATCCAGGGCCCAGAGTGACAATGTTCCTGGATTGGGGTCTGTAACAAGGGGATCCTGAAGGGGGCTGGAGGGCCCATGTGTGACCTGCTCCTATCTCTCCTTCTTGTGTTCCCCGCCAGCCCCCAGCAGGCCTCTGGGAACTGGATGTTCTCCCAGTCAGATTGACATTGATGATAAACAGAGACATTCCAAACCTGCAGGAATTGGAACAATGTGGCCAGGGCCTGAGGACTACTGAGGTGACCCTGGGGAAGGCCAATGGGCTGGGGCTCTGTCCAGGCCAGCTGAGGACCCTGCATGTGCTTAGCAAATACTGAGTGCCTACTGTGTGCAAGACGGGGGTGAGGCATTCCTGGGACCCCGCCCAGAAACAGAGGGGGCTGGGTCAGCCCACTCTTGATGGAGTGGAGTTTCATTCTCATTCTCGTCTCCGGCTCCTTGAGGGCCCGGGAGGGGCAGGGTGGGGCACTCTGAGATGCCAGCTCCCTGAATGCTGGGCCGGGACGGTATCACCACCCCACCCCTGTCAACAGCCTGACGCCTGGCAGATGGAAGCCAGCTGTCGCAGGCTGGGTGCAGAGGGGCAAGGGCCTCCGACACTGCCTTCATGTTGTGACCATGCATTCCTCCTGGACTGGAATGTGCACTAAAAGGTACAAGGCAAACATCTCAAGAGGAGTTTAATGACTCTGGGACAAAGTGGCATGGTGAAGTGTGGAGTGGGGCAAAACTGCTCCCTCCCCCAAAGCAGGTTCCCCTGAACTATGAGAAGGACCAGGAGACATGCGCGGAGCTGGAGGAGTTCCCCACTCCTGCCTGCCTGTCTCCTGTCATTTGAGGACGGAGGAGATTCCTTCTCCTACTTCCCAGCCCTGGCTCTTTACTGTTGGGGGACACAGGCTTGTACATCAGGTCCCCACCTTGCCGGCTGCCCTTCCTCCCTCCAACGCCCAACCTCTGGGCAGGTGTCGGGGCCCTTGTAGCTACGAACACCCACCCCCACCCATCCTGGGCCTTGGTGTATCCAGATCTGTACAGCTCAGCCTGTGGCCTGCAAGCTGTTCACAAACAGTTATCTGTCCTCAAAGAGCTGAGTGCAATTCCCAGAGGAAGGGTTTGGAAACCTACATAGCAATTAGCCACTGCTGCAACATGTAGGCACAGGGGGGTTTTTATGGTAAATTGTGAAAGTATTGGTGCACGATGAATCAGCAATTGGAAACAGATGACTGGTCCTTCACCACAAATCATTTGAAAAACACGGAGCTGAGGGACCTGGGGGAAGACAGCAGGGAGTTAGTTTCCTTCTGGGAGCTGTGAGGATCACCGGGCCTCGCCTCCTTCCCTCCATCTCTCTGAGCTGAGACCCTCCAGGAACTTCCAGGGGACCTGCCAGGGCTCCTCCGAAAGGCAGGGAGTGGGCATGGCCTGGCTGAAGTCTGGAGGACCCAGGCATCCCTCAGTGGATGCCGGGATCCTGGGATGGGATACATAAGGCAGCTGGCTCAGGGTCTCCTCTTTGCCCTGGGCCCTTCCCTTCCCTCTCATCCCTCTCCCTTCCACCCCCTCACTGGCCCCACAAACCTGGCTGGTGCACTGTGTTAGGCTTCAGATCGACAAGGTCCCTGTCTTTCTCAGTTTAGGTTCTTGTGACTTCGGATTGGAGGTGGGTGCAGGAATGAACCCATGAGTGAATGAACCGGATGATTTCAGGTGGTGGTAGAAGCTGTGGGGAAATACAACACGATCAGTCAAGAAGGGCTCAAGAAAGGTGGGCTTGGTGGGTGCAGCATAGCAAGTGGGGACTGGGCTCAGGGAACGTCTCTGGGACTTTTGAGTAAAGGAAAGGAGTGAGCGGGCAAAGCTGTCTTTTTGAGAAAGAGCCTCAGACGGTGGGTCAAGCCTTTGTTGGGGAGACTGGGTGCAATAACCTTGCTGCATTTGCCTCTACTTACCTGGCCACAGGAGGGAACCATGAGAGGGTGGTGGTGGTTTAAATAGCCTAATAAGGCCGGGCGCGGTGGCTCACGCCTGTAATCCCAGCACTTTGGGAGGCCGAGGCGGGTGGATCACAAGGTCAAGAGATCGAGACCATCCTGGTCAACATGG
>NW_016107319.1:1269965-1272090 GCF_001604975.1 Cebus imitator
CCCCCTTCCTCCTCCTCCTCCCCATTCCTTGGAATTTCCCTCCTTTCCAGGTGCTTTGGGGGAAACCTGGGTTTGAGGTCTGAGGGTCAGGGTTCTACAGCTTCTTCCTGAACTAAAGCAGCATTTCGGTGGTCTGCGACTGTGGAACAAATCCCCACAAACTTAGAGCGTCGTGGGCCTGAGCTCTCTGCTCTGTGCCTCTTATCTGGAGGCTCTGGGAGAGAATCCACTTCCAGACTCACTAGACTGTTGGCAAAATCTCATTCCTTGCAGTTGTAGGTCTGACGTCCCCATTTCCTTGCCAGCTGTCATCAAGGGCCACTCTGTTCCTAGAGAGTGCCCAAATTCCTGCTTGAGTGGTCGCTTTCCATTTTCAAAGCCACCACCAGCACACCAAGTCCTTCTCAATGGTCACTTGAACTTAAGTCCCTGATTTGTCCTTCTGCCACCAACCAGAGAAAACATTCTGCTGCTTTTTTCTTTTCCTTTTATTTATTTATTTTTGAGACAGGGCCTCACTCTGTTGCCTAGGCGGGAGTGCAGTGGTGCAGTCTCAGCTCACTGCAATTCAACCTCCTGGGCTCGAGCAATCCTCCCACCGCCAACCTCCCGAAAAGCTAGAGCTACAAGTGTGTGCCACTATGCCTGTTTAATTTTTGTATTTTTTTTTTTGAGAGACAGGGTTTCACCATGTTGCCCAGGCTGCTCTTGAATTCCAGGGCTCAAGCGATCTGCCCACCTCTGCCTCTTAAAGTACTGGGATTCCAGATGTGAATCGCACCCTTCCATACACTACTTCTATAAGGCTTATGTAATTAGGTTAGGCCCACCTAGATAAGTCTCTTTTGATGAACTCAAAGTCAACAGATAAATCCCTTTTGCTAAATAAGGTAATAAACTTAATATGGTCACAGGAGCAATAGCTTGGTATATTCTCAGATTCTACCCTTCCTCAATGGGGGATTACAGAAGGGTCATGGGGGCTGATTCTTACAACCACAGCAGGCAGTGGGTCCCTAGACCTCCTCCATCAGGGCTGTGCTAGCCTGGGGTATGAAGTCTTGGGTTTGAACTCCTACAGCTGCTGTGTGACCCTGGACAAGTTGCCACTTTCCTCTGGGCTCAGTTTCCCTATCTGTACACCTATGAGACTGGATTCACAGAGCTTCCCCACCTTGGGTGCTCTTGGGAACCACTGGTGGGAGCTTTTTAAAAATATAGTGCCCAGGCTGGGTGTGGTGGTGCATGATTGTAATCCCAGCACTTTGGGAGGCCGAGGCAGGCAGATCACCTGAGGTCGGCAGTTTGAGACCAGCCTGACCAACATGGAGAAACCCTGTCTCTACTAAAAATACAAAAATTAGCTGGGAGTGGAGGCACATGCCTGTAATCCCAGCTACTCGACAGGCTGACACAGGAGAATCACTTGAACTCAGGAGGCAGAGGTTGCAGTAAGACAAGATCACATCATTGCACTCCAGCCTGGGCAACGAGAGTGAAACTCAGTCTCAATAAAAATAAAATAAAATAAAATGTAGTGCCCAGACCCCATCCTCAGGGATTCAAGCTTAATTGGCCCAGGGTTGTGGCTCAGACATGAGTTCATAAAAACATCTACCCAGGTGATTTGCGGCCATCAGTCAAGGCCAGGAACTGCAGGGTTGGAAATGCTTTAAAGCAGTGGCTCTCAACCTTGGTTGCATACTAGGATTCCCTGGGGAGTTATTTATTTATTTATTTATTTTTGAGACAGTCTTACTCGGTCTCCTAGGTTGGAGTGCAGTGGCACGATCTTGGCTCACTGCAACCTCTGCCTCCCGGGTTTGAGTGATTCTCCTGCCTCAGCCTCCTGAGTAGCTGGGATTACAGTGGCGTGCCACCACGACCAGCTAATTTTTGTACTTTTAGTAGAGATGGAGTGTCACCATGTTAGTCAGGCTGGTCTTGAACTCCTGACCTCCTTGTCCGCCTGCCTTGGCCTCCCAAAGTGCGTGAGATACCACGCCCAGCCAATATATATATTTTTAAAGACCAGTGCCAAGGCTCCACCCCAGTACCTGACTGAATTGGTCAGAAGTGAGGTCTAAACAGCAGCATCTTTTTTTTTTTTTTTTTTTTTTTTTTT
>NW_016107319.1:1272260-1273955 GCF_001604975.1 Cebus imitator
GTAGCTGGGATTACAGGCACGCACCACCATGCCCAGCTAATTTTTTGTATTTTTAGTAGAGACGGGGTTTCACTGTGTTGACCAGAATGGTTTCGATCTCTTGACCTCGTGATCCACCCGCCTCGGCCTCCCAAAGTGCTGGGATTACAGGCTTGAGCCACCGTGCCCGGCCGCAACAGCAGCATCTTTTAAAAGTTCCCCAGCTGTTTCCAGTGTGCAGTCAGACGATTCTAATTCCCAACCTCCAACCCTCTTCCTCATCACGGGGTGAGGTGGGGTCAAGAAAATGCCAGAATAGGCTAGGCACAGTGACTCACACCTGTAATCCCAGCATTTTGGGAGGCCGGGGCTGGTGGATCACGAGGTCAGGAGATCAAGACCATCCTGACCAACATGGTGAAACCTGTCTCTACTAAAAATACAAAAAAAATTAGCCAGGTGTGGTGGCGCACTCCTGGAATCCCAGCTACTTGGAAGGCTGAGGCAGGAGAATTGCTTGAAGCAGGGAGGCAGAGGCTGCAGTGAGCCGAGATCACACCACTGCACTCCAGCCTGGGCAACAGAGCAAGACTCCATCTCAAAAAAAAAAAAAGAAAGAAAATGCCAGAATAAAGGAGGAAGTGGAGACAGGGAGAGTAAAGTGTCCTGGGTCAGCCCCAAAGACCCCTCTGTGGAACTGTCATCTTCCTCCAGAGCCCCTCAAAGGCATTGAGAGAAGCTCGCTTTAGGACAGGACCTTAAACCTGTCAGTGCCTCTGTGCTCTGCTCTTTGAAATGAGGGCTTATTATGCCCCAGTTTCACAGGACGGAGGATTAAAAGTGATCATGCCCCTTCACTTGAGGTCAGGAGTTTGAGACCAGCCTGGCCAACATAGTGAAACCCCATCTTTATTAAAAATAGAAAAATTAGGCAGGCATGGTGGCAAGTGCCTGTAATCCCAGCTACTTGGGAGGCTGAGGCAGGAGGTTGCAGTGAGCTGAGACAGCACTGCTACACTCCAGCCTGGGTGACAAGAGCAAAACTCCACCTCAGAAAAAAAAAAAAGTGCTTATGCCCCTGAGTGCTTAGTGCACTGCCCCAAGAATGGCATTACATGCAAACTCTTGGAAGCTCCTTGGGGCAAGGCAGAGGGTGCACAACCGAATCAGATCTCCACAGCCCCGGGGAAGGAAACCGATCTTCTCTGCCACTGAGATCTCAGCTCCAGTGCTCCCCGGTAAGCCCTGGAAACCAGGCCCCAGCCCTATTTTAAGCGTGGCCACTGCTCATTCTGTACCATTTCTTTCCAAACAAACAGCTTCCCTTTGGGGAGGTTATTGGTGTGCAGCCCAGGGTGGGCAGAGCCGGATTTCTGTCTTGGGCACTCCCCAGTGGTGGGAAGGAGGCCAGAGCCAGGGCCCTAGCAGGGCTGCTGGAACAAGACTGATTTCTGGCAGGGCGTGGTGGCTCACGCCTGTAATCCCAGCACTTTGGGAGGCTGAGGCAAGTGGATTGCTTGAAATCAGGAGTTAGAGACCTGCCTGGCCAACACAGCGAAACGCTGTCTCTACTAAAAATACAAAAATTAACCAGGTGTGGTGACCGGTGCCTGTAATCCCAGCTACTCAGGAGGCTGAGGCAGGAGAATTGCTTGAACCTGGGAGGCAGAGGTTGCAGTGAGCTGAGATTGCGCCATTGCACTCCAGCCTGGGTGA
>NW_016107319.1:1274185-1279645 GCF_001604975.1 Cebus imitator
TTTTTTTTTAAATGCCCAGAAGGTGTTGGTTGAATGGAGGAACAAAAGAAATTTACAAAGAACTTCAAAGCATGAAGTATGTGCAAGGCACTGTAGGGGCTTAGA
The DNA here is from genome assembly GCF_001604975.1 of Cebus imitator. Taxonomy (NCBI): domain Eukaryota; kingdom Metazoa; phylum Chordata; class Mammalia; order Primates; family Cebidae; genus Cebus; species Cebus imitator. The sequence goes on from NW_016107319.1 coordinate 1,274,291, forward strand.
AATTATGCGTAGCCATACTTTGAAGGCAATACATGGCAAGGGATATTCCTTTTTTGGGGATGATCCAGGTGAATGGCAAGGGTTATTCTAAGTGCTTTGCATATATAAACTAAATCTTTCCACAACCCTAGGAGGCAGAGAGTAGTAGTAGTCCCATTTTACAGATGAGAAAATGAAGGCACAGAGAGGTTAAATGACCTACATAAGGTCACACAGTCAGTCAAACCCAGGCAATAGCCAGCTCCCTAAGCTATAGTATGTCTATGGGGAAACATGAGGTGTGATGCAAACTTAGCTGGGTTGCACAAGGAAGAGAAAATCCATCTCCTTACACTGTGGCCACACCCTCATGCCAGAGATGAGGCTGCTACAGGAGGAAGTGTGTGACAAGGAATCCCTTCAGGAATCCTAAAAGAAGCAGCATTATCCCATGGTAAGTACATCAGAAGCACAAAATTCTAGGACCCATGGCTTCTCACCAGGCCAGACTCAGTTTCCCCATCTCCAAAGGGCAACAGTGACAGGATGGTCCCGGGCATTTCTCTCCGTTTTATGATTCTATGAAGTGACAAATGGGTGCCACCCACCGTCCCAGAAACTCCTGGGGTGGGCAGGATATGGTGGCGAATGGGGCTCAGACAGCAGAGAAAGGCATCGGAATCTAGGTGGGAAATGGGGTTCAGGTGGAGGGGGTGCACAGCTGTGGCTTCTGTTTGCCTGTGCCCAGTCCCCCTTTCTCTGCTAGCTGGATACATTCCCTTTTGGGAACTACCTTTTGGCCATGCCATGCAGATCTGGGGCAGAACTGTGACACTCTAATAAGGGGGTCTGGCTTCCCCATGACCATGGGGGTGGACACGTGACCCAACCTAAGCTGATCAGATCCTCTCTCCAAACAGGAGCCCCAGCCCCAGAGAACCAGGGGTGATGGAGGAAGGTGGTCCCCACTTCTGGGCTCTTCCCAAGTCATGCAAGACCCTGTTTCTCCTGTGGCTGGGGAGGCCATTGCCCCACGCAGAATCCTCAGAGGGTGGCCCCACGGGCTCCTGCCCCAGTCTTTCCCTCTGATCTCACTCCTGCCACTTTCCTCATCATGTGCCACCTTTTGGCAACACTGTCACTCTTTTATGCCTCAGACAAGGCAAGCTCCTGGCCACCCCAGGGCATTTGCACTTGCTGATTCCTCGCTCAGAACATTCAGCTGCAGACCTTCCTTCCCACGGTGGTTCTTTCTGGTTATTTCAGCCTCTGTCAGCGGTGATATCAGAGAGACTTTGCCCTGCCCCTGTGGTCAGTGTCTACCATGTCCTCTAGCTGTATTTTTTGTTGTTGTTTTTGAGACTGAGTCTCACTCTGTCACCAAGGCTAGAGTGCAATGGCGTGGTCTCAGCTCACTGCAACCTCCACCTCCCGGGTACAAGCAATTCTCCTGCCTCAGCCTCCTGAATAGCTGGAACTACAGATGGGTGCCACCCTATTCGGCTAATTTTTATATTTTTAGTAGAAAAGGGGGTTTCATAGCTGGGTGCGGTGGCTCACGCCTGTAATCTCAGCACTTTGGGAGTCCAAGGCGGGCAGATCATGAGGTCAGGAGTTCGAGATTAGCCTGATCAATGTGGTGAAACCCCGCCTCTACTAAAAATACGAAAATTAGCCAGATGTGTGGTGTACACCTGTAATCCCAGCTACTCAGGAGGCTGAGGCAGGAGACTCGCTTCAACTTGGGAGGCAGAGGCTGGGCAACAAGAGTGAAACTCCATCTTAAAAAAAAAAAAAAAAAGAAAAAAGAAAGGGGGTTTCACTATGTTGCCCAGGCTAGTCTCGAACTCCTGACCTTGTGATCCACTATCCTCGGCCTCCCAAATTGCTGGGATTACAGGCGTGAGCCACTGCGCCCTGCCTCCAGCTGTATTTTCCCCAGGGCATGTGTCTTGAGCTGGGGTTGCTTGGCTGCTTATTTGTTGATTTGCTTTTGTTGGCCTCCTCCATTTCGCGTGAGCCCCTTCTCTGAGTGTCATGCCTCCCACTACCTTCCCGGACCAGTCAGAGCCCCTGGAACTTGGCCAGTGCTTCAAAAAAAAAATGATATTTGAGGCCAAGCAAATATTGGTGGCTCACGCCTGTAATCCTAGTACTTTGGGAGGCTGAGGGGGGTGGATCACTTGAGACAAGGAGTTCGAGACCAACCTGGCCAACATGGTGAAACCCCATCTCTACTAAAAATACAAAAATTAGCCCGGTGTGGTGGTGGTGGGCGCCTGTAGTCCCAGCTACTCGGGAGGCTGAGGCAAGAGAATCACTTGAACCTGGGAGGCAGAGGTTGCAGTGGGCCAAATGGCACCATTGCACTCCAACCTGGCAACAGAGTGAGATTCCATCTCAAAAAAAATGAAAAAAATTTTAAAGTAATACAAAAGTAAAAAAATATTTGAATAAATGAATAAATTAATGGGCAATGGAGTATGTGTAACGCCAAGTAATCCTCCTAGGGAACACTTCAGAGAATTACAATGAGAGAATTCTTTGTCCTATTTTCAAATGGGGAAACTGAGGCCAGGCAAGAGACAAGGAAGCCATATCAGAACACTAACCGGGCCTTCCATCCCCTTGCAGAAGAACTTCTCTAACCTCCGTCCACGCAGGAATACTTGGGCCTTGGGATCACTTCCCACAGAGGGGAGCCCGGCACCCCAGGGGCGGGGCATCCCAGCAGTGAGCCTCCCTGAGCTTCCAGGAAACAATCTGTTTTTCTTCTTTGTGAGACATACACAAAGCACTCTCAGGGAGGAGGAGCATGTGCTCGGAGGAGCCTTTGAACACCTGGACCCGGGGCACCTGGGAGGTGGGAGGATGGGAGGAACCCAGCAGCCGAGGACAGGCGGCAGACAAGCTGGGTCATGCTGTGCACCCGTCCAAACGGATCCACCTGGCATGTGGGTGGTGTGGTCCAACTGGTTGAGTGACTGTGGGGTGTGGGCTGGCGAGGGTGCTAGCAGTGAACTGTGACACTCCTGCCCTGGAGAAGGGGAGGCACCTGGTCTCCCACTCTCAGAGCAGCTCCAGTCTGTGCTGACTCTGGGCTTGAGACCATCCACTCAAGGGACCCAGAGGTTCCCCGCATCTTTCCAGGAACCAGGTTGTGCTGGGCACAAGTCACTTGAGTCTGGCTTCCTGAGAGCGTCTCACCTCCTGGTGGAGGGAAAGGAGGAATTATTCAGGGCTGGAAATGAGGTAGACATTGGGTCAAGACAAATGCATGAAGAGGCTAGTAAGGAGAGAAACCTGGAGGGGGACACCAGGACAGTTGACTGTGGTCATTAAGAATTTGGAGCTCCGGTGGCACGTGCCTGTAATCCCAGCGACTCAGGAGGCTGAGGCAGGAGAATTGCCTGAACCCAGGAGGCGGAGGTTGCGGTGAGCCGAGATCGCGCCATTGCACTCCAGCCTGGGTAACAAGAGCGAAACTCCATCTCAAAAAAAAAAAAAGAATTTGGAGCTCCTTGGAAATTCCAATTATCCTGATTTGACTATATGAATGTTTCAGATTATTACATGTACTCCAAAAATATGTACATCTAATATATTACTAAAAATAAATACATTAACTTAAATGAAAAAAATAATTTTGGCCATGCATGGTGGCTCATGCCTGTATTCCTAGCACTTTGGGAGGCCAAGGTGGGAGGATCACTTGAGCCCAGGAGTTCAAGACCAATCTGGGCAACATAGTGAGACCCTGTCTCTAAAAATAGTAGCAATAATAATAATAATATTTTTAAAAAGAATTTGGAGGCTGGGTGCAGTGGTGCATGCCTGTAATCCCAGCACTTTGGGAGGCCAAGACAGGCGGATCACCCGAGATCAGGAGTTCCAGACCAGCCTGGCCAACATGGAGAAACCTCGTCTCTACAAAAAATACAAAAAAATTAGCTGGGCGTGGAGGCACATGTCTGTAATCCCAGCTACTCGGGAGGCTGAAGCAGTGAAATCGCTTGAACCCATGAGGTGGAGGTTGCAGTGAGTCGAGATAGCACCATTGCACTCCAGCTTGGGCAACAAGAGCGAAACTCCGTTTCAAAAAAAAAAAAAGAAAACAAGAATTTGGAGTTCCGCAGTCTTGGCTCTTGCCACCTACTTAATTAACCTGTCTGAGCCTCTACTCCGTCATCTGTAAAACAGGGGTCATAGCACCTACTTCCTAGTGTGGTGAGGATTAGATGAGCCGGGGAGTGTAAAAAGTGTTCAGCACTTAGTAGATGTTCAATAAGGTGGCCATAAGGAAGAGAAGCTTAGCGGGGGGATATTGAGGACAGTCTGGTGTCTGTTAACACTTACAGCGTCTCCTTCCTCTCTCACCTAAGTTTAATTTCCCCTTCCTAGAAGATGCAGGGGTGGGCCCCACCCCTCTGGATTCTTCCCACTCTATGTTCTGGTTTTGTCACTTTGGAAAGCTGGTCAGTTGATGTGTAGCTAATGCGATAATGACTGATAATGGCTTTTCAGGGTTTCTCATCTAAGAATTTCTATATTTTACCTAGTGACACCTTGAGAAGCCAAAGGAACATTCTCTGCAGAGCCTGGCACAGAGAAGGGGATGCAAGAGGGGGATCTGGGTTGAAGGGGGCCTCCTGGGCCCTCCTATGTCTGCTGAGTGTCCTTAGACCCAGCCCTGGGTTATTAAATGGATGGGCATTGGATACAACTTCAAAGAGGAAAGACAGGAATTAAAGAATGTTTTTTGGGTATCCTTTAACTTCCCCTTTGGGGGATGCAAAGGGGCAGGATCAATAGATGTGCCACGAGAGATCTGGGGGCTGCACGTGGGAAGAGGCCCCAAGATTCACTCTCTACTCCTCCGTGTTATTGTCCTTGATTTCTTAGATTTATGCTGGAACAGAGTTCTGAATTTGGTCATCCCAATACCACCTTCGCAGTTACTGCCTTTTCAGTACCTCCTACCTATACTATTATTTCGGAGTTTGTTCAGTTGCTGTCTATGGGCCAAAAATGATCCCAAGTTGGCCTTTGTAAATAAAGTTTTATTGGAACACAGCCAGGTCCACTCATTTATAGTGGAAATGTATGGCCTGCAAAGTTAAAAATATTTGCTATCTGGCCCTTTACAGAAAAAAGTTTCGTGACCTTTGATTTTACTTCATTAAAACAAAAAAAATCAACTTAAGTTTTTGACTTAAATTTATTTCAAAATGAAAATTTTTTTTTTTTTTTTTTTTTTTTTTTTTTTTTTTGCTTTTTTTTTTTTTTTTTTTTTTTTTTTGTTTGATCTCAGCTCACCGCAACCTCTGCCTCCCGGGTTCAGGCAATTCTCCTGCCTCAGCCTCCTGAGTCGCTGGG
>NW_016107319.1:1280044-1299875 GCF_001604975.1 Cebus imitator
TTTTTTGAGACAAGAGTTTCACTCTTGTTGTCCAAGCTGGAGTGCAATAGCGCCATCTTGGCTCACTGTCAAGTGAGCTCTGCCAAGTAGGCTCACACCTGTAATCCCAGCACGTTGGGAGGTTGAGGCTGGTGGACCATGAGTCAGGAGTTTGAGACCAGCCTGGTCAACATGGTAAAACTCTATCTCTACTAAAAGTACAAAAATTAGCCTGGTGTGGTGACCGATGCCTATAATCCCAGCTACTCAGGAGGCTGAGGCAGGAGAATCACTTGAACCCGGGAGGTGGAGGTTGCAGTGAGCCGAGATCACACCACTGCACTCCAGCCTGGGCCACAGAGTGAGACTCCACCTAAAAATAAAAACAATCCTGGAGCAAGGAATGCGCCGGGGAGCCTCAGCCTCCAATCTTCAGCACCAAGCTGAAGAGGGCTGGGTTGAAGAGGATCCCATGGGCGCAGATGGAAGGGATGCACTTATAACCTTGTATGGTCAGTGTTATCTGCTTCTCCAGGAATCTTAAAATCTGAGCTTTGATGTTTCAGGTTCTAATTCACTTGCATGATCCAGGACAAAACCTGGGTGTCCATTCTAGAATCTTCCAAGTCCTTTGACCACCCACTTTCCATGCTTTTTTTTCCTTTTTTTCTTTTTTTGTTTTTGAGATGGAGTCTCACTCTGTCACCCAGGCTGGAGTGCAGTGGCACAATCTCGGCTCACTGCAGCCTCCACCTCCCAGGTTCAAGTGATTCTCCTGCCTCAGCCTCCTTTTCCATGCTTAAAAGACATGTCTTCGCCAGGCGTGGTGGCTCAGGCCTGTAATCCCAGCACTTTGGGAGGCCAAGGAGGGTGGATCATGAAGCCAAGAGATTGAGGCCATACTGTGCAACATGGTGAAACCCCATCTCTACTAAAAATGCAAAAATTAGCTGGGCCTGGTGGTGCACTACTATAGCCCCCAGCTACTCAGGAGGCTGAGGCAGGAGAATCGCTTGAACTGGGGAGGCGGAGGTTGTGGTGAGCCGAGATTGCGTCACTGTACTCCAGCCTGGCAACAGAGCGAGATTCCATCCCATCCGGGGCTGATCAAACGTGGCCCCACCTTGTCTGCCCAGGATCTCGCCCAGGAGGGAGAGTAGCTGTTCCAGGGCTGGAAATGTTAACCCTTATCTTGCCAGTTCATTGTCATTCTCAATGTCCTGTTGACCATCCATATCTCAGCAGTTTACATACTTAAGCTGGTTATTCTGGTGTTCTGTGTGCCACGATACCTCATTGGCAAAATCTGACTCCTACCCTAGCCAAGGACTCACACAAAGCCCTCTCTAGCAGCAGAGAGATGCAATTGAAGGTCAAGGTAGTTCAACTGAGCCAGTGATGCTCTCCTGTGGGCCACCTCTGTGGAACTATAAGGTGGCTCTCCATCAGCCAAGAAAACCTTTCTCAATAGGATGTCAACTCACCACGGCACTTCGGTTATCAGGGGCTCTAGCGTTAAATTTGAATCTCAATGACAATGGCCACATTTGCTTAAAGCATTAAAGCAGTGTTTCTCAAAATGCGGTCCATTCATCACCTCTGTCAGAATCACTTTGCAGGGGAGGGAGGCTTGTTAAATATGCAGATTCCTGGGCTTCACCCCAGATTAACTGTACCATCGCCTTAGGAGGTGGGTCCCAGAAATTTACATAGTTATTATGTTTCCCCAGGTGACTCATAGATGTATTCACCTTTCCAAATCTCTGGGCTCCTGTATTTGCTTCCTCCTCCATCTGTGTAGTTTGTATTGCTTTTGTGTCAGCTCTATTGTGTCTGTGTCTTTGATGGTAAGCTGCCTTAAGCTTCCCTTTGGAAGCCAGACTGGTAAATACATGAAGCTTCCCTTTGGAAGCCAGACTGGTAAATACATGAAGCTTCATACATGACTGGGCATCCTAGGAAACCACCCCCCTGACCCCTGCTATCTGGCCAACTAATCCGTCATCAAAGTGCAGCTCACGTAGAAGCTGCCCAATGAATTATTTCTGATTACCTGAATTAGACCATCCGATCTCCAGAGTCCAGCGGGCCCCCAGCACTTTAAGAAACAGCTGCACCATCAGACACTCCAATGCACCAAGCCCTTCACATATGGCCCCCAGAGAAGTGCCCATTTCATCTGACCCTCAGACTCTTCAGTCCTGTAAATATTGTGGTTTTCTCTAAACATCTCCCCAGAGGGACCTCCGAGTCCCCTTTGGGTTATTCTTCTACCAGACTTAGCATCATTCTGCAGTGTGAAAGAAATGTTGAATTTCAAGTCACTGTCATTTCTCATCTTGTTATTTCTCCACCTGATCCCATGCCTTCCCTCCCCAACCTTTTCCACACAGCAGTCAATCAGATCATGTTACTACTGACTTAAAACCTTCTGCCAGGTATGGTGGCGCACGCTTGTAATCCCAGCACTTTGGGAGACCGAGGCAAGTGGAAAACTTGAGGTCAGGAGTTTGAGATCAGCCTTGCCAACATGGAGAAACCCTGTCTCTAGTAAAAATATAAAAATTAGCCAGGTGTGGCGCTGGGCACCTATAATCCCAGCTACTCGGGAGGCTGAGGCAGGAGAATCACTTGAACCCAGGGGACAGAGGTTGCAGTGAGCTGAAATTGTGCCACTGCACTCCTACCTGGGTGATAGAGCAAGACTCTGTCTCAAAAAAAGGGAAAAAAAGAAAAAGAAAAAGAAAAAACCTTCAGTGGTGTTCCATTGCTCCTAGAAAGAATTCCCCAGCCTTCCCATAGCCCAGTCACCCTTCTTGCCTCATCCTCACCCTGGCCTTTCTATCTGGAATGGCTTCTTTCAGGCCCTTCTTCCCTTCATGTTCCCATCCACAAGGCCTTTGCAGGAGCTGCCTCCTCCACATGGTGCAGTCTCCCATTACTTTCTGCCAACCAACTCCTACTTACCATTTAGGTCTCAGGCCTAAGCTCTAGCATCCTTCCTCAGGGAAGCCCTCTCGATGTCTCTGCTTGGGTCAATCCCCTTAAGGTAGATTTGCAGAGCACTGGGTTCCTCCTCCGTCACAGCACAGTGTCACGCTGATACATTCACATTTAGATGAGGAATTAGTTGATTATAGTTAGGGCAATTGCACATTCCCGTCTCCCTGGGAGAGTTCTAGGTGTGCTTACCGTCTCACTGCAATTACTAACAGCACCATTTTCACTCTCAGAAGTGTCCTACTGGTTGGGTGTGGTGGCTCACGCCTGTAATCCCAGTACTTTGGGAGCCTGAGGTGGATGAATCACAAAGTTAGGAGTTTGAGACCAGCCTGGCCAATATGGTGAAACCCTGTCTCTACCAAAAATACAAAAATTAGCCGGGCATGGTGGTGGGTGCCTGTAATCTCAGCTACTTCGGAGGCTGAGGCAGGAGAATCACTTGAATCTGGGAGGCAGAGGTGGCAGTGAGCTGAGATTCCACCATTTCACTCTAGCCTGGCGACAGAGTGAGACTCCATTGCAAAAAAAAAAAAAAAAAAAAAAAAGTGTCCTGCTTTGGTTGATACATGTGTGGCCATCCTAACAGTAGTGCACCCCACCAGCCTGTAAACTCCATGAGGCCTTGAGCTGTGTTTGTCTACACTCATCATTATAGCCCCAGTGCCTGGCTCAGTGCGTACACATTTTGAATCTCTTGTGTGCCAGACACCATTGGAGGCATTGGGAATATAGCAATGAGTGAACCAACTTGTCCCCAAAGCCCCTTGATCTCATGGAACTCAATAACCAGCCCTGGTCAGTTCTGCTCATTATCCTACTTCATACTGGTATATGTTTTATTTTTCTTTCCAAGATTACTGGGTATCTTTTTGTGAGTTGTCTCTTAGGCTATAAAACCAGGGAAATAGCTTCCTAATCCCAGTGACCTCAGTTGTCTGCCCCGGGAGGCAACTTCAGCCTTAGGACTCTGGCCAGACTCTCACATTCTTGGGAATCTGTGGATGTGGGGAAGAGAGGAAGTCTTCCATTTCTACCCTTCTGCCCCATGCATAGTCCAACAGGTCAAAATTCAAAGAATGACGTGGCAGGAGGAGGCCTAAGAATTCCTCCCCGTTCTCTCCTCCTGGCAGGAAGGTATGTAAACTATTCTGGATGAATGAGAGTCTTGATTTTAAAAGCCTTGTACATTGACAGTCTGGAATTCCCTCTGAATGTGGGATCAAAATCCTTTTGGACACAGGCTGTGTGTTGCTCTTGTTCATTCCTTCCTTGTTTGATGTCCTCGGAGAGGTGGGGGTCTGAGATAAGGCAGCCTCAGCCTCCAGATTGCAGACTCTGCTTTCAGCAACCAGCACAGTGTAGATGCTCACTTGAGGGGCTTTTCTTCCATAATCCTGTTTTCAATCTGTAATTAGATTTTTATTTTTCAAGTGTGTGCTTTCTTACCCACCGTCTTCATTCCGCAGTACAACACAAGCTTACCGAGAGCAGAGATTTCCTCTGTCTCGCCCATGGCTTTCCCACCAACGTCTTCACATAGTGGGTGAACAATCAGGGTTCCTATTAATCTTATAAATTTAAATTTCTTTTAGAAATGGAGGTCTCGCTCTGTGGCTCAGGCTGGAATGCAGTTTCACCACAGCCTCAAACTCCTGGGCTTCAAGTGATCCTCCTGCCTCAGTCACCTGAGTAGCTGGGACTACAGGTGTGTGCCACAATGCTCGGCTAATTTTCTTATTTTATGCGGAGATAATGTCTCACTGTTTTGCCCAGGCTGGTCTCAAAACTCCTGGGCTCAAATGATCCTCCTACCTCTGCCTCCCAAAATGCTGGGATTACAGGTGTGAGCCACTGCACCCAGCCCCACTGGGTGAAAAAAACCACTTTTCTGGCAGAAGAGAAAGAATATTTTGTAAAATTAAAAAATATATATTTAGAAAAGTACAAGGGTGGTGTGGTGGCTCACACACGTAATCCTAGCACTTTGATAGGCTGAGGTGGGGGGATTGCCTGAGCTCAGGAGTTCAAGACCAGCCTGACCAACATGGTGAAACCCCGTCTCTAACAAAAACATAAAAATGAGCCGGGTGTGGTGGCGAGCACCTGTAATCCCAGCTACTCGGGAGGCTGATATACAAAAATTGTGTGACCCAGGGAGGCGGAGATTGCAGTGAGCTGGGATCACGCCACTGTATTCCAGCCTGGGCAACCAAGTGGGATTCTGTCTAAGGAAAAAAAAAAAAAAAAGGAAAAAAAAGTACAAGGATGCTCTCATAAACTGAAGGATGGCATTTATGACTGTGCTTGAGATCCTGGGAAAATGACAGCCCACTCCTGGGACATTATTAACAACAAGAGCATTTTTCTTCTTCTTTGCAAAACTTTTCAGTGCCAAACTGTAGTCTGCTCTTTTCAGAAGATAGGCCAAGACAGCTGGCCTCCATCCTCTTTGCCACTCTGGGGACACCTGGGGACTTTCTCCTGTGATTTGCCAAGAACATCCCATGAGCCACCCTAGGTTCCAGACGTTTGGGTAGTAATGACTCTGGTGGTGGAGCACAACCCCCACCCCCTGCTTCCTGTTATCCTTTCTGACCATATTTCAGGGAAATTCAAATCTGGGAGAGCTCTGAAGCTCTATCCCTGTGGTTCCAAGCCTCCTGATGAAAAGAGAACCAGAGTCAGGCAGCCAGATGTTTCTATTATGGGAGAAACCCGGGCACAGCCACTTACCTTTGTTCTACTCACAGACGTTTGCATTCATTTCATGGGATGGCTTTAGGAGACACAAAACAGCCTAAGACAGCATGGTTTTTGGCTGTTTCTCCATAACTGGAAATTCTGTGGTTGTTGTCTTTGGTGCTTAGTCAAACCCACTTTGTCGTAAGTCAAGCTGATATTATTTGTACTGTTCATTCTTATTGCATTTGCAGGATGTTTTATGATGGTGGTTTCCAGGTATTTCAGTAACATAAATCAGAGATAAAAGAAGGCAGGAAAGGTCAGACTCAAAAGGTATGGCTGTACCCCCTAGCTCATGGGGAGAAGCTATGAGAACCACAGCTCTGAGCTTTAAGTTGCACAGTAACTAGGGCTTGAAATCATTATCTCCATCCTGCCTCCAACCCAGTCTGCAGAGGTAGGCGACAGGGAGGAAATGGCCTCAAGAAAACACGTTTCTCAGATTCCACTCAAGGGAATTCCGATTTCCTGATTCTTCATACAGTAGGGAAGAGTCTACCGAACCATCTATCTCACACCAAGATGGCAGCCAGCTGAGATGCCCTTAGAAGTGCTTTCGTGGCCAGGCATGGTGGCTCATGCCTGTAATCCCAGCACTTTGGGAGGCTCAGGTGAGTGGATCATCTGACGTCGGGAGTTTGAGACCAGCTTGGCTAACATGGTGAAACTCCATTTCTACTAAAAATACAAAAATTAGCCAGGCGTGGTGGCAGGCACCTGTAATCCTAGCTACTCAGGAGGCTGAGGTAGGAGAATCAGTTGAACCTGGGAGGCAGAGGTTGCAGGGAGCTGAGATTGTGCCACTGCACTCCAGCCTGGACGACAGAGCGAGATTCCATCTCAAAAAAAAAAAAAAAGAAGCAAGTCGTTAGGTGCAGCCCACTCTCAAGGGGAGTGAACTACATAAAGGCATGAACACCGGGAGGCGCAGGGGCACGGGGTTATCTTAGCAGCCTATGTATCCAGTTTGTTTTCAAAGGAAACAGCCATTGAATGGAAGTTAGGAAAACCCCCGGCAGCTGTTAAGATTCCACTAACCCGCCAACCAAAAGTGGATTATGATGGTTGAATCACATTCATATTCAATCTATTCCCATCAGGAGTTTGTGGATATTTGAGAAAATCTCCATCCTTCTTAGCAAGAGTCCACATTGTCTTCTCCATGACCTATGCTGCTACAACTGAGTTCTGTTTGGTTCTCTTAAGGTTGGGCATCCGATTTGCACCCAGGCATGGACATCCCTAGTCATTCCTTCTAAGACAAGGAAAGAGTGAACAGGATCCAGTTACAAGAGACTGCAGAACCCTAAAATGTTCAAGCCAGAAAGACACATGAGAGATCACTGTATAAGCAATTATCTTCTATCCCCACCCTGAACTAAGCCCCCATCCTCAGTGACTTTCCATACCTTCAAATGCCTTCCTTACAGTTCTTTCTGTCTCTCTCCATATAGACCAGCTACTACTGTGAAAGAAACAGCCATGAACCACAGTGGCATTCAACAGTTAGCATACATTTCCCATTTACATGTCTGCAGTTGGCTGGAGCAGCTCTGTGTCTCTGACAGAAATTCTGTAGGTCCTCCAGGGTAGCTCTACTCCACATGTCTTTCATTTTCTGGGACCCTAAGCTACCAGAGGTATACTATGCTCATGGAAATGGCAAAAGAGTGAGAGGGCAAAGCCTCCGTTCAGGCACCCTTCCGTTCTTTGTGTGTGTCATCTTTGCTAATATCTCATTGTCCAAAGCAAGTCACATGGCCAAGCTCAAGATGAAGTTGAAGAATATACTTCTCCCATCATGAGGCCATGGCTAGGGTGGGGATATATATATAAACTACTACTATAAGGGGCTGAAGGACTGGGACCAGAACTCAATCAAACACACTCTTACTTTCCCCCACACCGAGTTCATTATTGAAACACAAGAAGCAGGGATACAAGCAGGTATGAGGCAGGTTTCTGTTTCCCATTTTCCTGGATGGACAGAGATATATTTAAAGACAGAAAGCAAAGAACAGCAAGTAGCAGGTGAACGGGACAGACAGGTGGGGCTCTGGAGAGGGTCTAGAAACAAGGGAGAGGAGTAATTGGCCCATTCCTTTCTCTGGCTCTTGGAGAGGCATCTTGGGGTCTGGCCAGGTTCTTCCCAGTTGGGACACACACCACCAGTTGGTGGCTTCAGAGATAGTACAGGGAGGAGGTATCTCTTGGCTCTGAATCAGAGTGAGAACATGATCTCTTTTCCAAGGATCTTGCAATTGTTCTGATAACAACAGGGGAAAGACTTCTCTGTGTCAGCATGCTTTTAAAATCTTGCTGATCACTGCCATCAATTTTTTTTTTAAGAGACAGCGTCTTGCTATGTTGCCTAGGCTGCCTCAGAGCTCAGGCTCAAGTGATCCTCACCCTCAGCCTTCTGAACAGCTGGGACTACAGGTAAGCACCACCACACCTGGGTCCCTTTTTAATAGACCCTACACCTCACAGGCGCACAGACTCTTTCAGGCAACAGTGTCTGGTTGCAATTTACTGCCACTATTTTATTTCAATAGTGTTTATATTCATAAGTTTGTCTTCTATTTTTGGCAGATAGCACTGGCTTCCTGTTTACCATGGCAATATAGGGCTTTCTTTTCAAATAAACATACTAAAATAAACAGAGTTAATTTAAATAAAACAATTAAGGGAACACTAGTTCAGGTGGAAGGTGGATGTGGCAAAAATTAAAGCTCGGGTGTGGTTAGCATTTGGTAAACAGTGATAGAGTGGAAAGAGGAGAATGGGGTTTCCTGCCGTGAGTCTGGTTTCATATCCAAACTTTATCAATTGTGTAGCTCCTTTGGGCACGTTACTGATGTAGCCTCTCCAAGCCTTAGTTTCTTCGTGATAAAATGAGGGTAACTTGCTTTGCAGGGCTGCCATGTTCTATTGAAGATTATGTTTGTAAGTAAGCGGCACACACTAAGCCCTCAGCAAATGCAGAAACCTGGCTGCTCCATCCCTTACCCGGCCTTACCCTTCTGGGAGACTTTGGGGGTTTCTCTGTCCTCCACATGGCCATGGGCAGGTAGGTGGGCCCTTTTGGCCCTCCTCTATAGCAACCACACCCCACTCTCCTCCCCTTTTATGGAGGAAGAAGACTCAGTTCATATTAGTGCTTTCCTGTCCCCTCTCCAGCTCCAAACACACACACACACACACACACACACACACACACACACACACACACACACACACACACAGTTATCTTGGGGGATGAGAGTCTTGTCTTGGTTAACCATAGAATTCCAGGAGATTTGGCAGGTCAGACCCTAGGCCAACTTGGGAAGCCCAAGGCCTGGGGGAGGGGGTGGTCCTTTGGAGGGATTTCAAATCTCCCAAGGATCTCTAATTTAGACCCAGCAAGGCCCTCTCCTGACAGAGCTCCTCAGTAGGATTTAAAAAAGATGCTCAACAGAAAATATAAACAAGGAGTCCAACCAGAGCACATGATTGCACAATAAATTAATATTTCTCAAAAGGGCTTCTCATTCTCTTGTCAGTGGCACAAGTCAATTTTATATTTTTAGAACTGTTAAATTAAAAGTCTTAAAATATACTGTTGTAAGTATTTTAAAAGTATACTATACTGTTTTAAGTATTTTAAAAGTATACTATTTAAGTATTTAAGTATACTATTTTAGGACTTGTTAAATTAAAATTCTTAAAATATACTTTTATATGTTGTGGTCCTGTTAGGGAATTTCTTCAATTAAAAAAAAATACACTGACTCCCACTCCCTCCTTCCACACACATGATGGAGCTCAGGTGCCTCTGGTCTCCTCACCCATCTCCCAGGACCATCTACAGCAGATCAGCCCTCTCAGTTTCCAGATGGGGAAACTGAGGCTGGAAAGAAAGGTAGTTCCTTATCTTTTGATGTCATTTCCGGGGACACTAAATTCCAGGACTGGTGGTTGAAAGGCTGTGGTGAGTGGTTTGTGTGAGTGTGAATGTGTGTGTGTGTGTGTGCGCGCGTAGTGAATAGGGGATCCTGGGAGAGTCTAAAGACTGGTTGCTGGGCATCTCACACCAAGGCCAGGACTCCAGGTGAGATAATACAAATAACAATGGCTGACGTCTCTGGGGCAGGTACCATGAACCAAGCATGGTGGACCTAATATCACCTTCAGACTTTGCAACCCAAGGAAACAGTTCCTATAATCATACCCATTTCCAGAAGAGGAAACGGAGGCAGGAGAGATTATGGATGAGCTTGTAAGTTCATAAAAGGCCAGAGAAGGTCGGGCGCGGTGGCTCAGGCCTGTAATCCCAGCACTTTGGGAGGCCGAGGTGGGCAGATCACAAGTTCAGGAGTTCGAGACCAGCCTGGCCAATATGGTGAAAGGCCGTCTCTACCAAAAAATACAAAAATTAGCCGGGCGTTGTGGTGGGCGCCTGTAGTCCCCGCTACTGGAGAGGCTGAAGGAGTAGAATCGCATGAACCTGGGAGGCAGGTGGAGATGGCACCATTGCACTCCAGCCTGGGCTATAGAGTGAGACTCTGTTTCAAAAAATAAAATAAATAAAATAAAATAAGTCCAGAGAAGGGGTTCTAGAGCAGGGAGCCTGGATTCCAAAACTCCTTAGGGAGGAAGAAGAACAGGAAGAGGAGAGGAAAGAGGAAGTGAGGGGTGTGGAAACCTGCAGGGAAGGGAGACTCCTTTCTCCCAGGAGCCTCCCTTTCTCCCTCTTCTTCCCCTCCTCCCCGCCATCCCCACCCCCCTCCCCCCGTGGCCCGTGCCAGCGGCTCCGCCCAACCTGGCCAAAGAGCCGCCGAGAGGTGGACGGGAACTAGGGGGCGCCCGGGCGCTCTGGGGCTCTGCCTTTGCCTCCGTGCCCCCCTCCCTTCGCCAGCGGCCCCTCCTACTCGGCTCTCCTGGCTCCTGACGTCACGGCCCGGGAGGCGGAATGGTGGAAGGAGGGACCGCGGGGGAGGAGGCTCCGCGCTGCCGAGAGGGTGGAGGGAGGGCGCGCAATCCCAGCCCAGAGCTTCAAAACAGCCCGGCGGCCTCGCCTCGCTCCGCAGCCTGTCAGCCGTTCCAGCCGCCAGCGCGGCCGCCAGCGCCAGGTGAGTTGGGGGCGCGTCCAGGGCGCGGGGCGACATCAAGGGTCTCCAGGATCGCGTGCGCCGAGGCAGCAGGGACGCGATTCCTCCACTTACGGGACCAAGAGCGGCCCCCGGAATTGGTGACGGTAACGGGGGGGCCGAGGCGCCACCCATGCCGCCGACTTCCAGTCTACGCCGCGCTCGCTGGGGCCCCCGAATTCCACTTCTCCACTTCGGGACAGCTTCCCACGCCTTTTGCGCCGAAGCGGGCGGGAAAAGTTTGGGGAGGAGTCAGGGCGCCTCCGCCTCACCCTGCTGGACGCACTCCCGGGGCTCTCATAGTCCAGGGCGATCCCTAGGTCGCGTGAGGGACCCCCGGGCAGCGTCCCCAGCCTCGCCGCGCGGGCAGGACTGGTGCGCCCAGGCCGGGCCAGTGAGTCCTCCTGGGCTGAGTTCACCCCTCTCGGCCCTTGCTGCTGCTCCGTCGCGCCCCCGAGCCGCGAGGAGCGACTTCTTGGGGGCCTGGAGTGGTGGGTGAGCCCGGAGGTGCTGCTGGGATGACATCTCTCTCCCTGCCAACTCTATTAGGGCTTGGGGGTGCTTTAAGTAGTCAAGACCACATTCATGGGTTCCAGAGGGAGGGGAGGCTGCAGCTCGGGGTGTGGATCCTACATCCTTCTCCCCAAATCCAGAGACCTGAGCGCGCCCCAGGGAGGTCTTTTGGGTGAAGATGCGGGGCTGACATGGGAACTCTGAAGACACCACAGGGCAACGCTCTCCCTCCAGGCTCAGAGTCCAACGCCTGCCAGCTTCAGATTTGGGGAAGGGAGCAGTGCCCCTCCCAAGCTCTGAAGGTGTGTGTGTGTGCGCGTGCACCTTGATTTTATAATTCAGCTGTGTCTAAGTAAGGGGCTTGGAGAGGGACTTAAGAAGCCTACAATTCAAATCGTGTGATTCCACTTTTATGAGACACCTAGAATAGGCAAATTTTATAGACAGAAAGTGGAATGGTGGTTGCCAGGGGCTGGGGTGCCTGAGAACAGGAAGTTACTGTTTAATGGGACAGAGTTTTTGTTGGGGAGGGTGAAAAAGTTTTGGGTATACACAGTGGTAACGGTTACACAGCACTGTGAAGGTATTTAACGCCATTGAATTGTCTACTTACCATCGGTTAAAATGATGATTAGGATGTTATGCAATTTTATCATGAAATTGTTTTTAAAAAACACCTCCAGCCACATCTGCACTCCAGTCTGAATCAGAGAGAAATCTTAGAACCGACCCGCTATTGCTGGGCACCTCTTCTTGGAATTCGGTCCTCCAGTTAAGAAAGCTTAAAGAGGATGAGGAAGGGATGTGGTCTTGGTTTCCCAGGAGTCACACAAGGTGGAAGGATGGCCACCTGAGCTGCTGGAGGTTTACAGTCGCTGGTGCTCGCCCTCCATCTCGGTTTCTCCCTGGGAGCCTCACTCCTGAGCTGTTTCCAGCACACTCCCCTGTTACAAGTGGGGAAATTCAGGCCAGCGATCCAAGTCATCTTGCTCAAGGCCACAAAGAACTAGACCTTGAACCTCCATCTGCCTCTCAGGCCCTCCCCTTCTTTCCACCTGGAGAAGCCCTGCTGATTTGCAGGGAATGAGGGGAAACCCTTCTGGGGAAAACAGGGCGTGGATGCCCATGGGGGCCTTGGCAAAGGCCAAGCTCACAGCCTGGGGAGAGGCATGGGGGTGGCAGGAAGGTGCAGAACCTGTTTTCCCACTGAGGATTTTTGAATTTCACCACCTCCACCCCCGTAGGGAACTGGGGAGTCAGCTGAGTAGGAGGCAGCCGGCCACATAGCCTGGAGCCTCTTCTGCCCCTCAAGTGGAGACATTGAGATGTGCCTGAAATCCAGAGAACGTGTTTGTGTTGGAAACCATGGAGCTGACCAGCTGGGTGGGTGAGGGCAGGGCCAGGCGTGAGGAGGGTGGGGCTTGGGGCTGACACTGCGCCACCCATGGTGGGAGGAGGGGGTGAACCTGCTCTGGCTGGCATTACCCCAGATTAGGGTTTAGCTAATGAGGAGCTAACAGGGGTTGGTGGCATTTGTGGCTGGGAGCACATCCCTTTAGCAGCCCCTCCCTGCTCCCCTATTCCCACCCCAGTAATGGCACTTAAATCCTTTCTTCCCTGAATGGAAGTGAATGTTTCACGTCAGTTTCTTTTCTCTGCCTCTCACATAATATCTTCATAGTAGGAGCTAAAACCACATGCCAGTGAGCACAGACTCTTCATTTTCCAGCAACAGGTAATTCACAGGGAGGATCAGCCAGCCCATTTTTCACCCTAGACATAGAGTGACACTCCCTTGCCCTCACCTCTGTTCTGTGGCCTTCCTGGTTGGTGAGGGCACAGCAAATGCCACTTCTTTGTCATAGTAAACTCCGCCAGACATGACCAGGAAGGGAAGTCTGTCGAGATGAAAATACATAAATGTCTCTCCAGGCCAGATGAGGTGGTGCCGGACGCTGGCTGATTGGTGAGGTTTGTTTGGAAAGCAGGAGTCCAGCCACCCTCCAGGGGGTGGGGGGAAGAGTGTGTGTGTGTGTGTGTGTGTGTGTGTGTGTGTGTGTTGCAACATGTGGCTGCTTCCCAGCTCTGTGGCCAAGTGGGAACTCTGGCATGGGCTATGGGAGCTAAGGTGGGGATGGGGCGGGGCAAGGCTCTCCATCCAGAGGGGAGGTTGCAGCCTTACTTACCCAAAGGTGGGGTGGGGCCCCAGAAACTGGGATTGATAGGGCAGAGCTCTACCAGAGGAACAAGTTAAAGGGCTCCCTTGGGATGCCTGTGCAGAAGGGGTGTGTGTTTAGGGGTGTCTCAGGAGGGCATGTGATTGGCAACAGCAGCTGGAATGAAGGAAGAGGGTAGTTGGCATCATAGAAAGGACCAGAGGCCTGACTTTTGGGCGATGACCTCAGCATGTGCAGGGAAGGAATGGGGATTGGTGTGGTGGCAGTGGAAGAGGAGGTTCCCCTTCTCACCCCAGGAATGGTGACGTCTGGCTCCCTGCAGAAGTTAGCCGAAGTTAGCCAAAGTATGCAATTTCAGCAGCACTATGGCAGGAATCAGATGCATCTGGCTCTTGTTAGGGACAGGCCAGGGGGGAGTCTAAAAATATCTGAGGCAGAGCTGCCACCCAGCGAGAGTGGCGGGCTGGTAACCTGACACCTGGGTGGAGGCTGGCAGTGGTGACAAGCACCGGTCCTGCTTCACTCCCCAGGTACTCAGCCTCCTCCGGCGCCTGAAAGGGTGAGAGCTCACTGCATTCAGGGCAGCCCTGGGTTAAGATTGGAGAATTTCAGGGTGCAATGATGTTAGAAAGCCCCAATGTGACACTCACAGCCAGGGACACTCAGAGAGGTGGAGTGACTTGCCCAGGTCACACAGCAATTTGGCAGCTGACCCAGGACTAGATCTAGGTCACAGCTGAGGGGAGTTCAGTGGAATTCCAGGCCCAGGCCCCCAGGATCTGGGACCCTTATGGCACGTGTCATCTGTCCAGGATGCTGGATTTCTGTGCCCCTGTGCTGATGGGACAATGGTGGCCAAGAGCTCTGCTCAGGCAGTAGTAGGTCACTTCCCATTGGGTGCTGGGTTGGTCTCCGGCACAGCTGTTGAACCCTGGGAACGCTGGCCCACCTGGGGCAGGATATAGGGAGGAAGGCGGCTGGAGGAGAACCGGCCAAATGAGTCCCTCCCTCCTTCCTGTGCAGTGATACTGTTGGTTTTGTTCATGGAGTATCTCCGATGCTTAATGAGAAGTTGTTAAAGTGAATAATTGAATTCCTGGGGCCCTCACCTTCCTTGGCAAGCCAGGCCTCTGATGATCTAAAAGGGACTGAGGGTGAAGAAGAGAATTCTCCAGTTCCTGCTCTTCAGGGACGGGCTAGATGACATCAGCTTCCTAGAACTCTGGGTCCAGGGCTGAGGGAGGGGTCACCAGGGTGATATGTGGCACCAGGATTGTGCTGAGAAATCTAGGATGCAAAATAGCCATCACCATGCAGGATATGAACACAGACAAGCAAGCCCCTCAGTGTAGACCACTCATAATCTAAGATCAAGCAAGTTTTCCCAATAGAAAAGTCATGTGCTTTGAAGATTTCTCTTTCTGGTGATCTGATCACAAACTTCTCTGAACTGTCTTTTCTCAAAATGCAATGAATTTAAAAAATTTGCAGTAAATAAATGAGACCCAAAGTTGTCTCATTCATCTTATGGATGCTTTCCAAAACGTGACCGTTGGTGGTGCACAAGATAATTCTCAAAGGCCCATGGCATAAAAACAAAAAAGAATAATTATGTCTTCTTCTTGGTTGGTGTTGGGGAAAAAAAAATGTAAGTATTACACAAACCCAAGGTTTCACAGATACTTCTGTTTAGGTTGAAACAAAAGTTGATGCTGTAAATTTTAAAGCATTCTAAGATACTTAAAGAATATAGTTAATAAGCACAGTGGTCCTTGGGTTTGGCAAAAGTCTGAGTACTAGAGTGCCTGCTTTTTGGGAGATTATTTTTTTTGAGATGGAATTCTGTTTTTGTTGCCCAGGCTGGGTGCAATGGCGCAATCTGGGCTCACTGGGTTCAAGTGATTGTCCTGCCTCAGCATCCGGAATAACAGAGTGCAGGCATGCGCCACCACACTTGGCTAATTTTGCATTTTTAGTAGAGACGGGGTTTCTCCATGTTGGTCAGGCTGGCCTCGAACTCCCAACCTCAGGTGATCCGCCATCCTCAGCCTTCCAAAGTGCTGGGATTACAGGCATAAGCCACCACGCCCGGTGGGAGATGGTTTTATAAGAGAGGCCAGAATGGACGTGTCTCACTTTTAGAAACACACCTCATTCGGAAGTATCTCAGAGATCCCAGCTCAGGCCCCTCTTTTGCAAAGAGGCCTCTATGTTCAGCTTCAGACTGAAACCTGTCACTTAGCTTCCCTCATCTTTAATGAGGGTCATGATTCCACTATAATGACCTTTGCTGGTTGTCTCAGGATCAAAGGAGATGATAGATTGATGCACATGAAAGTGGCTTGATTTGTTTGTGGTTTGCTTGAACCAAAGGAAGGCCGAGGGAGAGGCTGGCTTCCTCACTTTAATCTTGATGGGTTATTATTAAACACTCTGTGCAGTCAGCTGCTGTAGGCTTTGGCAATACAATGGGGAATTTCCCTGTCTCCAAAGGAGGTTATAATCTGGTGATGGGGGTGACAAGTCCAAGAATGCAAGCTCCAGGACCAGGGCCATCAATTGTGGTTTCAGGAAAGCCCACTGTATGTGGTATACAAAGGTTTCCTTAAGCCTGTAGGGCTGGAGATGGGCTTGGGAGGATCTTTCAAATTCCCCAAGCAGAGCTGGTTCGAGAAAGGCCAGGCAGCAGGGAACAGTGAGAGAGTAGGCAGACATTAGCAGGTGTGGTGGCACACACCTGTATTCCCGGCTACTTGGGAGGCTGAGGCGGGAGGATCGCTTGAGCCCAGGGCTTTAAGGCTGTCACCTCGAGGCTGCTGCCACTTCGAGGCTGCTGAGAACTATGTTGTGCCACTGCACTCCAGCCTGAGAGACAGTGAGACCCATCTCTTAATTTTTTAAAAAAAAGTATGTATAATTTTTTTTATTATTGTACTTTACATTCTGGGGTACATGTGCAGAACGTGCAGGTTTGTTACACAGGTACACATGTGCCATGGTGGATGGCTGCATCCATCACCCCATCATCTGCATTGGGTTTTTCTCCTAATGCTGTCCGTCTCCTCTTTTCCCACCCCTATTATTCCTCCCCTAAACCCCCAACCCCCGACAGGCCCTGGTGTGTAATGTTACCCTCCCTGTGTCCATGTGTTCTCACTGTTCAAAACCCACTTATGAGTGAGAACATGTGGTGTTTGCTTTTCTGTTGTTGTGTCAGTTTGCTGAGAATGATGGTTTCCAGCTTTATCCATGTCCCTGCAAAGGACATGAACTCATCCTTTTTTAAGGCTGCATAGTATTCCATGGTATATATGTGCCACATTTTCTTTATCCATTCTAACATTGATGGGCATTTGGGCTGGTTCCAAGTCTTTGCTATTGTGAACAGTGCTGCAATAAACATACATGGGCATGTGTCTTTATACTAGAGTGATTTATAATCCTTTGGGTATATGCCCAATAATGGGATTGCTGGGTCAAATGGCATTTCTATTTCTAGATCGTTGAGGAAATGCGACACTGTCTTCCACAATGGTTGAACTAATTTACATTCCACCAGCAGTGTTAACGCATTCCTATTTCTCCAAAAAAATATATGTATGATTTTGAAAAGGCAGAGATTCTGAGCCGGGATGCTGCTTGAGGAGTAGTGGGTGCCTGGCTTGTCTTCAGTGCTGGGTACGTGAAGGGAAGGATGAGGGAGGCCACAGTGTGGAGTCGGCTTCCCTTCTATATCCCCAGGAACCTGGCTAAGGAGGCAGGTGTGAGGATTCTCACAGAGCATTGTTGGAATAGAATATCCAGTGACAGATAAGAAATGAAGAAAAGGAAAAATGGAAGCCACCTCAATATTCATCAGTCGTTTTGCAGAATATTTTACAGCAGTTAAAAAGAACAAGGAGCCGGGCATGATGGTTCATGCCTCTAATCCCAGCACCTTGGGAGGCCGAGGCAGGTGCATCACTTGAATTCAGGAGTTCAAGACCAGCCTGGCCAACATAGTGAAACCCCGTCTCCATTAAAAATATAAAAAATAGTTGGGCGTGGTGGCACGCCCCTGTAATCCCAGCTGCTTGGGAGACTGAGGCATGAGAATTGCTTGAACCCAGGAAACGGAGGTGGCAGTGAGCCGAGATCATGCGACTGCACTCCAGCCTGGGTGACAGAGCAAGACTCTGTCTCAAAAATGAAAACAAAAAAACAAGGTTTATCCATTGTACTAAGATGGGAAGAGCCCTATAGCATTACTGAGTTAAAAAAAGAACAACCAGGAGAGGTATGTGTGGACAAATGTACTGTTCATATAAACATGAACAGAAATTCTTATGTTTTCCTTGGCCTCACATGTTTATAGGAGGAACAATGTCTGGAAGAGACATTCCAGCGGATCCATGCGGCTGCCTCTTGTGGGAGGGGAGGGAAGGAACTGGATTGAAAGGATACAATCTTATCTCAAGTCTTATCTGTAACCGAGAGACTGTCTTCATTAATTACCTACTTCAATAATAATGCACTCATTTTCCCTGAGCTTGGCAAGTGATGGAGGTTGTGCAGGTGTGTGGGTGGGGAGCTGGAGATGATGAGTTGGGCCGTGAGGTGTCAGAGACTCCATGGATGGCCCAGTTAGGGACTGTTTTGGAAACCCAGAGATGAGGCAATGGTGAGCAATCTGAGCAGGGGTCGTCCAGTCCCCATGGAGCATCCCCCTTGGGACCTCACATTTCGGATGTCAGTGAACATAATGTGTTTCCAGCCTGGGTGCTGTTCACAGGGTTAACAGTGGCCAGGTGTGGTGGCTTAGGCCTGTAATTTAGAACTTTGGGAAGCTTAGGCAGAAGGATTGCTTGAGCACAAGAGTTTGAGACCAGCCTGGATAACATAGTGAGACCCTGTCTCTAAAAAAAAAATATATAAAAATTAGCGAGGCATGGTGGCATGCACCTGTAATCCCAGCTGCTCTGAAGGCTAAGCTGAGAGTATCGCTTGAGCCCAGGAATCTGAGGCTGCAGTGAGCTGAGATTGCCGCTGCACTCCAGCCTGGGCAAAAGAGCAAGACGCCCACCTCTGAAAAGAAAAAAACAAAACAAACAACAACAAAAAAACCGGGCAGACACGGTGGCTCATGCCTGTAATCTCAGCACTTTGGGAGGCTGAGGCGGGTGGATCATCTGAGGTTAGGAGTTCCAGACCAGCCTGGCCAACATGATGAAACCCCATCCCTACTAAAAAAGTTTAAAAAGTTAGCCAGGCCTGGTGGCAGGTGCCTGTAATCCCAGCTACTCCAGAGGCTGAGGCAAGAGGTTCACTTGACCTTAGGAGGTGGAGGTTGCAGTGAGTCAAGGATGTGCCGCTGCTCTCTAGCCTGGGTAACAAGAGCGAAACTCCATCTCAAAACAACAACAACAAAAACCGTGCTGACCACTCCCTTTCACTCTGAAGTGAAGGGTTGTTTCTCTCATAGAAGTGATGGAGGAGGCACTGTGGGGTCCCAGTTTTCTTGTAGTGGACACTTGTCTTTGGGGTGGGGATGGGAGCTTCTCTAATTCATCGCAGTGTTCCAACCTTGAGGTCCACATCTGTCCCAGAATGAGAGCTTAGTAATCGTGGCATGAATAAAATGGTGTCTGCTGAGGGGTGACATGTACATTCTGAGGACATTAGGCAGATGCCCGTGAATTGTGGGAGCTGCAGGGGATTGTGTACAGACATGTGGAGGGTCGAGGTGGTGCTATTTGCAAACTGACTCCCAGGCTGTGACATTTATTCTGGAGATAATACTGAATTCCTGAACGCAGGAGTTCTGAGGTAGGTCATCTATGCTGATTGATTCCTCATGCGTTCATTCTAACATTTACTGGCCACCTACTATGTGCTGGGCAGTGAATAAAAATAGACTCGGCTCCTGTAATGAAATTTATCTAGCAGTAGGTGAAGGATCATCTGTGGGAGGGTCAAGAGAAGCCCCTATTTTTTTTTTTTTTTTTTTGAGACAGGACCTTGCTGGATTGCTCAGGCTGGAGTGCAGTGGTGCAGTCACAGCTCACTGCAGCCTCGAATTCTCAGGCTCAAGTGATCCTCTGTTCTCAGTCTTCTGAGTAGCTGGGACCACAGATGCACCCAGTTAATTTTTAAATTTTTTGTAGAGACTGGGGTCTTGCTTTGTTGCCCAGGCTGCTCTCAAATTCCTGGCCTCAAGTGATCCTCCCTCCTCGGCCTCCCAAAGTGCTAGGATTACAGGCGTGAACCACTGTGCCCAGCTGAAACTCAAATCTTTTTTTTTTTTTT
>NW_016107319.1:1300105-1301763 GCF_001604975.1 Cebus imitator
GCCAGGATGGTCTCGATCTCTTGACCTCGTGATCTGCCAACCTCGGCCTCCCAAAGTGCTGGGATTACGGGCTTGAGCCACCGCGCCTGGCAAAACCCAAATCTTTTAAGGGCCTTTGCTTGCCCTTATCTGTCTAGGGTACAGAAGAAAAATGAAAAATCCCCTTTTTGTCCTGCTCCCTCATTTACTTTTCTGAATATATTTAGATCATCAGGTGATATAATCTTTTGAGTAAAATGAGGCAAAGTAGCCTTGAGTCCTCGCCCTTATTCATGGGGAAAGTGTCTTGAAATTCACATGGATGGTCACGAGCCCTGAAGCCCAGGGCCTGGAGTCCAGGAAAAGCTGACAGCGGTGGGCCAGGCTGGTCTTTGCGCCAACAGTGGTGGCCTCTTAGTACACACCACCACCACCCATCACCAGCTGACACTGAAAGCCGGGAGCGGTCCTCTGTCTCTTCATGCAAACCTTCAGTCCTTCTGTAATCCATCCCCTCTTCATCTCAGTGGCGTCTGTCTTGGCCCAGACCGCTGCCATCTTTTGCCTTGACAATTGCACAAGCTCCATGACCTCTGTCCCTGCAGCCGCTCTGGTCTTGTGGTCCATTTCCCATATGCATCCAGAAGGATCTTACACAGACAGACCCAAAGCCGACCAAGTCCTTCTTCCCCTGCCCCACTTAAAATTCTTCAGTAGTTTCAGCTGCTCCTTAGCGAAAACCAGGCCTTGCATGATCTGGTTCAGAGGTCCTTGGCTGGCTGCCCATCAGAATCTCCTGGGGAATCTGGATAGAATGCTGATGACCAGGCCCCACCTAAAAGTAATGATATCAGAATTTCTGGAGGCAGGGGCCAGGGCACAGGGTGTTTTAGGTTCCCTGGTGCGGTTGGTGGTGAGACATACTGGTATAACCCCTTCCCTGGACTCATCTCTCTGTCCTGTTGCTTTCTACTCTGGCCTTTTTTCCTTAGTTCCTGTACCTCTTTCTTAATTCCCTCTCACCACTGCTTCTACCTGCTATTCCCTTGCCTTTCTTCCACGTTCCTTTCCTCTCTCTGCGCAGCTAATTCTCTTTATCCTTTAAGACTTTTAAAGCTCATACCAGGCCAGGCATGGTGGCTCATGCCTATCATCCCAGCACTTTGGGAGGTCAAGGCAGGAGGATTGCTTCAGGCTAGGAGTTTGAGACCAGCCTGGGCAACATAGTGAGACCCCCATCTCTACAAAAAAATAACATAAAAATTAGCCAGCCATGCACAATAGCTCATGCCTGTAATCCCAGCACTTGGGAGGCTGAGGCAGGTGGATCACCTGAGGTCAGGAGTTCTAGACCAGCCTGGCCAACATGAAGAAACCCTGTTTGTACTAAAAATACAAAAATTAGCCAGGTATGGTGGCACATGCCTGTCGTCCTAGCTACTTGGGAGGCTGAGGCAGAATTGCTTGAACCCAGGAGGTGGAGGTTATAGTGAGTTGAGATCACGCCACTGCACTCAAGCTCTGGGTGACAGAGCGAGACTCTGTCTCAAAAATAAAATGAAATGAAAATTAGCTGTGTGTGGTGGTGTGCACCTGTAGTCCTAGTTACTCTGGAGGCTGAGGCGGGAGGATTGCTTGAGGCTAGGAAATCAAGGCTGCAGTGAGGTGTGATTGCCCTG
>NW_016107319.1:1303333-1306379 GCF_001604975.1 Cebus imitator
GGGTGGATCACGAGGTCAAGAGATCGAGACCATCCTGGTCAACATGGTGAAACCCCGTCTCTACTAAAAATACAAAAAATTAGCTGGGCTTGGTGGCGCATGCCTGTAATCCCAGCTACTCAGGAGGCTGAGTCAGGAGAATTGCCTGAACCCAGGAGGTGGAGGTTGCGGTGAGCCGAGATGCACTCCAGCCTGGGTAACAAGAGCGAAAGTCTGTCTCAAAATAAATAAATAAATAATTAAATAAAAATAAAAATAAAAAAGAAAAAAAAGAAAAAAAGAAAATTCCTAGCACAAGAATTCGCACCCTAGCCTTTGCTTCTAAGTAACTGGACCTAAGGCGGTGATGCTCAGGGAATGTGGCTTTAATCTGACCCTCCTCTTGGTCTGTCTCGGGGGAACTGTGGCTCAGTGAGCAGGTGGCACTTGCCCCAGGTTAACCTGTGACTCCCTGGCAGAGCCAGGTGGAGGAAACCAAAGATAAAGGAAGATGCGCCAGTGTCTTTTCCTCACTCGCTGGTGTGTTAGTGGGACTGGGTTTGCCACTGTAGCAGCAGGGTCTTGGTGCTGGGAAAATAAGTCAGTTCTCTTTCCCAGGAGGCACCGTGAAAAAAGGATTTGCTTTGGTACCAAGCAATCTGAGAGGCACTTGTGAATATACATGTAAATATGTAACAATACATTTCATATGTGTATATATATAAATAAATATATGTTGGTGTATATGCTATACTTGACCGCAATTCACCAGGAACGTGAGGCAGCTGGTGCTTCAAATGTTTTCATTTAAGGGCCAAAGGAAGTGGTTTGCAAACCTTGTTGTTTATTGGAATCACCAGGCATCTTTTTTTTTCAGACAGAGTCTCGCTCTGTTGCCCAGGCTGGAGTGCTGTGGTGTGGTCTCGGCTCACTGCAACCTCCACCTCCCCGGTTCCAGTGATTCTTCTGCTTCAGCCTCCTGAGTAGCTGGGATTACAGGTGCCTCCATCATACCCAGCTAATGTTTGGAACTTTTTTTTAAGTAGAAATAGAGGTTTCGCCATGTTGGCCAGTCTGGTCTCAAACTCCTGACCTCGTGATCCACCCACCTCAGCCTCCCAGACTGCTGGGATAAGACATGAGCCACTGTGCCCGGTCTTACCAGGCATCTTTTAGCACCTATTGGTGGGGGCCATCCCCAGAGGTACTGATTTAATTGGTTTAGAGTAAAGAAAGCCCCAATGCTATGCCCTTCTACTTCCTGCAGCCTGATTTCTCTGCAGCCCTGACGCTGCTGCAAATTGATCGTGCTTAAACCTTTGTGTATCTGTATCTGTCTGCCTTCATTCTAGACCTCTGGGCTATAGAAAGAGGTAAGATGACGGTGAAGGGTATGACTGTCCCACTCCCAGCTCTGCCACTTACTGGGGGTGTGACCTTTGACAGGCTACCTAACCTGGATACCCCTCCGTTTTCTCATCTATAAAACGGGGATTGCTATGAACCTAAGCAGACAATACTCTGATGGAAACTATCTCAAACACTTTCATTCTTCCATTTTCCCCTTGCTCTTGTGGTGTTTCGTGCTGCACACAGCGGAGTCCATGTACAGCTCCGGCAGGATGTGAATCAGGAAGAGCTTAGGTTTGCTGTATGAGGGTGGGGCGGTCCTGGCACTCCTGTTGAGGGGAACCCAAGTATCCCCACTTTGCCTTTTCCTCAGGGGGTCTTAGGGCTCCTGGAGAACTAGTGTCCCGTCCTGCTGAAGCCCCACCTTGGACTTGACCCTCCACACCTGGCCTTACCTTGAGCTTCCTGGCCCTCTGTCCTTCTCCCTCCTTGGGCTGTGGACCGAATGCCTGGATCACCCACCCAGGTATGTTCCAGAGCTTGGTCTGAGCCCCTATTCCCCTTGCCGCGGGCATCCTCACTGGTGTTTCTAAGCAGTCTCCAAGCAGATCATGAGCCTTGGAATTATTCATACTCCCTGCCCTCAGAGGAGTCAGAGAGCCAGAGGCTATGGGGCTGCCGAGGGGAAGAGAATGCTATACTGTCACCTCAACACCCCCTCACTGGAGATTTCCCTGCCAGCCCTGGTGACTTGAGGCTTCTTGGTGAGACCTGGAGTGGGGATGAGAACACCCTTGAAAACAGCATTCCTCACTCCACTGTTAATGACTTGAATATCTGCTGTGGGTCAGGCACTGTGCTGGGCATGGGGACAAATCAGTGATGAGACAGACATAAATACCTGCCTGTTGGGAGCTTCCACTCCAGAGAGGCAAGACAGAAAGAAGTGTGCAGAGATAAATAAGAAAACAGCAGATAATGTTTAGTGATTCAAGAGCTGAAGGCAGGCAGCTCATGTAGACCAGAAAATTTGGGGAGGCTTCTCTGCTGACTTAGGAGTTGGGGCTGAATGAGGAGAAGTCAGTTACACCAAGATCTAAGAATGTTCCAGGAAGAGGGAACTGAACATGCAAAAGTCCTACCCCGAGGGGTGGGAGGTGAGCTTGGTTTGTTGTGGGGAAAAGAAAGGGTACTGGTTTGGGGCATGAGACCAACCTGATAGTTTTTTTGAGCTCTCTGTGAGGGCCGGGTCCCAGTGGTCCATGTCTTCCTGTCCTCCCACAGTGCCTGCAAAGAGCCTCACATACTCTGTGTACTCAGTGAACACACTGATGGATATGTAGCCACCTGTGGAAATGGGGACACACATGCCCCACCTCTTGGGGCATTCAGAGAAGTGGAGAACTGGCTCTGTCCCATGCCCTGGGGGGTAGCTGATCACTTGTAGCTGTGGCATGGTCTGAGGGTTGAGAGGGATCCTGGTCCAGACCAGCCCTTTAACTCAAGACCATGACTCCTGACCCATGGTTTCCACCATGCCTCCCACAGCAGGGGCAACAGAGGGCCCTTTGATCAGGGTGTCCTTCTTGCATTAGACACAGGGGGACACAGGTATTGAAATACCAGCTTCCAGTGAACTCATAACTTCCTGGTTTTAAAAAATCTTTGTTTAAGAAGGTTTTTTTTTTTTTTTTGAGATTCTTTTTGTTGTGTTACT
>NW_016107319.1:1306584-1327263 GCF_001604975.1 Cebus imitator
TAGAGATGGGGTTTCTCCATGTTGGTCAGCCTGGTCTCAAACTCCCAACCTCAGGTGATCTGCCTGCCTCTGCCTCCCAAAATGCTGGGATTCACAGGTGTGAGCCACTGCACCCTCCTTTTTATTTTTATTTTTTAAGAGACAGGGTGTTGCTCTGTTGCCCAGGCTAGAATACAGTGGCTGGATCATAGTTCACTACAGCCTCAAACTCCTGGGTTCAGGTAGTCTTCCTGCCTCAGCCTCCTGAGTAGCTGGGACTACAGGTGTGTGCCACCACACGCGACTAATTTTTTGATTTTGTAGAGATGGGATCTTGCTATGTTGCCAGGGGTAGTCTCAAACTTCTGCCTTCAAGCTATCCTCCCACCTCTGCCTGCCAAAGTGTGGGGATTATAGGCATGAGCCACTGTACCTAGCCTGTTTAATGAGTTTTTGAAAGCATACTATTCATTATATTTTCGTGTATTCACGGATATATGTGACCATCACCACAGTCAATTTTAGAATATTTTCATCACCTCAAAAAGAGGTTGTATACCTTTTAGACAACACCTCCCCTATTTTCCTGCTGTCCTTCAGTTCTAACCAGACACCAATCTACTTTCTTTCTATGGTTTTGTCTCTTCTGGACAGTTCATCTAAATAGAATCATAGAATATGTGGTCTTTTGTGCCTGGCTTCTTTCACTTAGCATAATATTTTCAAGGTCCATCCACAGCGTGGCATGGATCAGTGCTTCATTCCTTTTTATGGCTGAATAATACTTCATTACATGGATGTACCTATCTTATGTATCTATTCATCCGTTGATGGATGTGTGAGTTGTTTCTATCTTTTGGCAGTTGTGCATAATGCTGCTATAAACATTCAGGTACAAGCTTTTTGTGGATGTATGTTTTCATTTCCCTTGGATGTATGTCCAGGAGGGAAATTGCTGGGTCACAGGGGGACTCTACGTTTAATTATTTGAGGAACTGACAGACTTTTGCACAGTAGCTGCATCATTTTATCTTCCTACCAGCCATCTATTAGGGGTCCGACTTCTCTGCTTACCAAGGTTTTAATTTAATGTCTCTCCTGGTGCCTATCTCCTAGGAAGCATCCAGTGGTGAAATTCTGTAGGACTAGACCAGGTTCCTAGGGGGCCAGGGCTAGGGTCTAAGCTAGGCGCTGCTAGAGGTTCTGGGACAGGCTGGGGCCAGGGCAATGGACTGGCTGAGGTTGAAGGAAGTGAGAGCACCTGCTTTGTGGCTTCCTGGTTTGAGACCACTGAAGACAGAACTGGAATGAATGGAAGAGAGATCCCTGTTTAATGCTGTTTTCTGCACGGTGGAATTCATGATGCTGGAGTGATTTTAGATGGTTCTGTCTTTAAGTGACGTTAAATCACTCAGTGGGAAAGCGATTTCCTTTTCAGTTCTCTTTCAGTTCTTCTGATTCCATCAAGGGGGCAATCTTAGCTGAGGCTAAGGTGTTTAATGTCTCTTTAGCTCTAGTTTCCCTTCTTTAACTTAGAGCAGGTCTGCAGCTTAGTTCCTATGGCAGACAACAGCCTTGAACCAGAATTTGTGAACTTTGGGGGTAGGGGGTATTTATTTTCACAATTAATTTCTATTTATGGCAAATGATGCTGATTTTCCATTCCCAGGGAGCCAAAATATTTCTTTTTAAAATAAATGTATTTATGTTAGAATGTGGGTTGATTTAAGGACAATTATGAAGGAAAATCTTTCAGCTGTACTCAAGAAGGTGGTAGACAAATGACTGAAGTTTGGGAACCCTTGTTCTAAAGTTTAGGGTCCAGTAATCAGATGTGGTCATGGCAATGGTGAGGTCCCCAGTCCTGGGGCATGTTCAGATGGAAACTGGATGCTAGAAAAATAATCCACGCAGCAGCAGGGGGCGGGGTGTTCTCATGATCACACCAGCGCCTTTCAGCTGAGACTGCATGAGTGCACGATTCCCATTTTGTTGAGTCAGTTTCCCGGTTCCACAGCCGGACTATGTCATTAAGCAGATGCAGAATCATCAGAAGCACTCCAATGGGATGCGCGAGGGCTTTGGGGTTCCTGGGAATGGGTTTTCATGCTGCTAGCTCAGGATCTGCCCTGGTGTTGGATTTTTCATGGTGGTGTCACTTCCTGTTGGATTCCCCCCACCCCAAGTCCCCAGTTAAGGGGATCAACCTTCCAGCTCTCAGGCTGGTGAATCCATGTAGGCTGGGTACCCTGAGGGGGCGATGCTGCGTTAGTCAGGTTCTGCAGAGAAAGCAACAGAGTGCGTAGATAGAGAGACAGTTTGTTTTAAGGAATTGGCTCATGGGATTATGGAGGCTGGCAAATTCAAAATCTGCAGGGCGGGCCAGCAGGCTTGGAGACCCATGGATGAGCTGATGTTGTAGTTCTAGTCTGAAGGTCGTTTGCTGGCAGAATTCCTTCTTGCTCAAAGGAAGTCAGACTTTTGCCGTACCAGGCCTTCAACAGATTGGATGAGGCCCACCACATGAGGGAGGGCAATCTGTTTGATTCAGAGTCCACTGATTCGAATGTGCATCTCATCCCAAAACACCTTCACGGAAACACTGACCCAGACGAACTGACACATTAAGTGAATTATCTGAAATGCTTTTGTTGGAGCAGACACATAGCATTAAATAACACAGAATTCCTTACAAATCACTGTCTTTTAAATTCTCTTTCACCTTTTCAAAGAGGAAATCTCAGTTATGTGCTAATGTGTCTTTAAAACTTCCCAAACGTGTGACACCTGTTTTAGCAAAGAAATAGAAACCCAGCCTTGGACTGAGAGCTTTTGAGCAGCAGCTTGGAGCTGGAATTTAATGACAATGTTTTGTTTTCATTGTATTTATTTTTTTCCAGCACCCTCTATTTATGGCAGGTGATGCTGACTTTCCATCTCAGTTGTGATATACGGTTTCCTTTTATAAAAATGTAAGTTTAAAAAGTGAGTAAGCTAAGCAGGAATGGCAGATTTGGGATAACATCAACATAAGCGAAGCTAGGACAGTGCCTGAAGTGTCCCCTGCTTGCCCACATTCCCCAAGCTGCCTGTTGCCCGTTTGCATTTCCTTCCTTCCTGGAGACTGCCCTGGTGGTTTATTTCCATTTGGTGGCTTCCTCTCTGAGACTGGTGGTAGTGGATGGGAGGAGGGAACGCTGGCTCTCTGGGGAAGAGGAAGGCCAGCGGGTGGCTCTTCTATGACAGACTCCTTAACTGCGAAGCTAGTGATGATTGGTAATGAGGCAGGAGGTGGGACTGGGAGGGAACGCTCACACGTCAGACCACCAGACTAGCTAAAATAGGAACAAGGCAGAAGTACCTTTTTTTTTTTTGAGACAGAGTCTCACTCTGTCGCCCAGGCTGGAGTGCAGTGGTGCGATCTCGGCTCACTGCAGCCTCCACCTCCTGGGTTCAAGCGATTCTCCTGCCTCAGCCTCCTGAGTAGCTGGGATTACAGGCATCTGCCACCACACTCAGCTAATTTTTGTATTTTTAGGAGGGATGGGGTTTCACCATGTTGGCCAGGCTGGTCTTGAACTCCTGACCTCAGGTGATCCACCCACCTCTACCTCCCACAGTGTTGGGATTATAGGCATGAACCGCTGCACCTGGCCAGAAGCACCCTTCCATAAGGCATGTTCACACAGAAGTGAATGCTCCTTTCCAATGCAACTGCCTGATGCCTCCCTTTTCCTAGAAATTTATGCATAATCCACCCTCTAACTTGTATCTACTTAAAAGTGGGTATAACTATGACTGCTGAACTGCCTCTGGACCCACTGCCTATGGGGTACCCCTACCCCCCAAGGAGCAGTCCCTCTGCTGCTGCTGTACACTGCCACTTCAATAAAAGTTGCCAACACCACCAGTTCACCCTTGAATTCTTTCCTGGGTGAAGCCAAGAACCCTCCTGGGCAAAGCCCCAGTTTAGGGGCTTACCTACCCTGTGTCAGTAACACTTTGTAGCATTTGCTATGTGCTAGATGCTGTTCCAACTTTCACTTCATTATCTCCCAGCAGTCCAGGGCGTAGGGATACCAATGTCATCTCCACTTCAGAGATGAGAGGAAAAATAGGCACTGTGTGGTTAAGTTGCTAGTCTACAGTCCAGCCAGTCTGGCTCAAGTCTGTGCTCTTACCTCATTTTGCTCAAATTACTTACTGCTACCCAGTGGCCCCTTCCTATGTTAACTCCCAGATTAATCAGGTGGGGCCCTGGTTTTCTAGTCCTGAGACTCCTTCGGCCTGGCTGAGTTGTAGACAGTGATGCACAGCCTTTGACTTGCCAGCAAAGATCCATCTACAGAAATGATAGGTCTTGTTACTTACGAAAGAGGAAGAAGTGGCTGGGTGCATGGCTTATGCCTGTAATCCCAACACTTTGGGAGACCAAGGTGGGTGGATCATTTGAGGTCAGGAGTTTGAGAATAGCCTGGCCAATATGGTGAAACCCCAACTCTACTGAAAATTCAAAAGTTAGCTAGATGTGGTAGTGCATGCCTATAGTTCCAGCTCTTGGGAGACTGAGGCAGGAGAATTGCTTAAATGCAAGAGACAGAGGTTGCAGTGAGCTGAGATTGTGCCACTCACTGTACTCCAGCCTGGG
Organism: Cebus imitator; assembly: GCF_001604975.1. NCBI lineage: Eukaryota > Metazoa > Chordata > Mammalia > Primates > Cebidae > Cebus > Cebus imitator. The sequence continues at coordinate 1,311,212 of NW_016107319.1, forward strand.
TGACAGAGGGAGACTCCATCTCAAAAAAAAAAAAAAAGAAAGCAAGTAAGAGGAAAAGCTATTAAACTAAGAGTGACTGATGGCCTGGGGATTACTTGAAAGTCATCAAGACAAGATACTCTGTGAAGGAAAGAACATTCCTAAACTAATGGGCGTGAAGCTGGGGAACACCCTGCATTTGACATCTGCCTCACCCAGAGCAACTTAATCCGTGTCAACCTCAGTCTCATGCTGACATGCTGTGTGCCAGTAGGTATATCATTAACCCTCTCTGGGCTGCAATGTGGTTTTACTGGGTGGCATAATTATAGGACCTCCTTGGATGACAGCAGCCAGCAGTGAGCTTGTTAATTGACAGGGTCAGGCAGCAGTCATTGGCAGGATGGCAGTTATTAACTGTTCTGTGAAAGCTCCACAAACTAGCAAACATCTAACAAGTATTTGCTGAGCAACCTTGGGCACTGGGGAAGGTGAGTGAGTCATGGTTTCTGTCCTTGAGGGACTCTGAATCAGATAAAGCAGTATCTCCACTGTATCAGTTAGCTCTTGCTGAGTAACAAACCACCTCAGAATGTAATGGCTTAAAATAGAAAACACTGATTTTGCTGATGAGTCTGTAGGTGGGGAATTGGGGCTGGGCTCATTCATGTGGCTGTGGTCAGCTAGTGGGTCAGCTGGGGGCTGGCTGGTTTAGGGTGTCCTTCATTGGTAAACCTTGTCTGTCTTCCAAGTGGTCTCCTATCTTCCAGCAGGCCAGCCTGGGCTTTTTCACAGAGTTACTGCGCAGGAAGAGAGAGTGGATATGCATGAGGCTTCTTGCGGCTTTGGCTCAGAATTGGCACAGTGTCACACTTCTGCTACCTTTTATTGACAAAAAAAAAAAAAGGCAGGGTGCACTGGCTCACTGCTGTAATCCCAGCGGTTTGGGAGGTCGAGGCAGGCAGGTCACAAGGTCAGGTGTTCTAGACTGGCCTGACCAACATGGGGAAACCCCGTCTCTACTAAAAGTACAAAAATTAGCTGGATGTGGTGGCACACACCTGAATCCCAGCTACTAAGGAAGCTGAGGCAGGAGAATCACTTGAACCCGGAGGCAGAAGTTGCAGTGAGCAGAGATTGTGCCACTGCACTGCAGCCTGGGTGACCGAGCCAGACTCCATCTAAAAAAAAAAAAAAATCACAAGGCCAGCTGGGGCTTAGTGGGTGGAGAAATAGAGCACACTTCTTGATGGGAGGATTTGATCTGCTAAAATTTTGTCTAAATTTTTTCTACTTGTGCACATGAAGGGATATTGGTCTGTCTTTTCCTTTCTTATGTAATGTCTTTGTTTGGTTTTGGAATCAAGGCAATGCTGGCCTCACAGAATGAGTTGCAGGTGTCTCCTCCTCTTCAGTTTCCTGGAACAGTTTGTTTAGAATCGGTATTATTCTTCCTTAAGTGTTTGGCAGAATTCACCCATGAAGCCATCTGGGCCTGGAGTTTCTTCTATGAGAAGGGACTCCAGGCCCTGGATAAACATTGTTTTCTCCTTTTCTTGCCAGCTTTTAAAGAAAAGTCTAGCTTCATTTTTTTACTTGTTATTAGCCCTTTAGTTCCCTGAAATCTGGCCCCTTTAGTCATTCATTCAATACATTTCACTGAGTGCCATCTATCAGGAAGACGTATTCTAAGTGCTGGGAATACCGTCCTGCAAAAACAGGGCAGGCCCCAACACTGTAGCAGGCAGATACATCATATCCAAGTAAACAACTACAAGGTAACATCAGACCCTGAGAGAGGCTACAGGGAGAAAAATAAAGGGCTTCAGTTTCCTTCCCTAAAATTGTGGTTGTCGAGTTGGCTGACGACCTAATCCTCCCTCTTTGTCCCTTTTTTCTAGTTCCACCATGCGCTCTTGGTTGTCCTCCCACCTCTGTGCCCACTCCTCTGTCTCCTTCCCTGGTCTCTCTCCTCCATCCTTTCTTCTCCCTTAATGCTTTCTCCCCACGCAGGATTTCATATCTACCAGTGGCTTCGTCTGCCATCTGCGTACCCATGACACCAGGATTTCCGTTTCTAGCCCCTGTTTTCTCCTGAGTGACAGTGCTGCCTTTCTTTCCAGCCACCTGAACATATTTCCACCATGTCACCAATTTCTTTTTTTTTTTTTTTTTTTTTTTTGAGACGGAGTTTCGCTCTTTAGTTACCCAGGCTGGAGTGCAATGGAGCGATCTCGGCTCACCGCAACCTCCGCCTCCCGGGTTCAGGCAATTCTCCTGCCCCAGCCTCCTGAGTTGCTGGGATTACAGGCATGCGCCACCATGCCCAGCTAATTTTTTGTATTTTTAGTAGAGACGGGGTTTCACCATGTTGACCAGGATGGTCTCGATCTCTTGACCTCGTGATCCACCCGCCTCGGCCTCCCCAAGTGCTGGGATTACAGGCTTGAGCCACCGCGCCCGGCCGCATGTCACCAATTTCTAAAACCAATTGAACTGTTTCCCCCATCCTTCAAACATGCTCCTTCTGCTCCTGTCCCAGTCGGATCCTGGCACTAGAATCCTTTGCCCCATTCCCCAGCCCATCATCAAGCCCTGTTGCTTCTGCTTCTGGAAGCTTTCTTGGCTCTCCTCCTTTTGCCCACCCCTCTGTTCCCACCTCACTTGAGACCCTCATCATTTCTCAACAGGGCTGCTCCAACAGCTTCTCCACATCTGCCTCCTGCTACTCCATCCTTCTGACTGTGGAAGGTTTTCTTCTAGAAGCAGATCATGCCTTTTCTGCTCACAAAGCTTTCCTAGCCCCCATGGCCTCCGAGGTAACATTCGCTCTCCTTCATGTGGTCTCCAAGGGCCTTACGCTTCTTGCCCAGTGGAGAGTCCTGGTCCATCTTGGGGCTAAGCCTGGTACATGCCCTCCTCCCAAGGGTGCCACTCTGCACCATGGGGTGTCCCGAACCCTCTGCCTGTAACACCCTCTCTGCACCCCTCCACCCATCCTTAGAGATCCGGCCGGAGTGTTGCTTCCTCCATGAAGCTTCTGATGCTGCTCCCACCCCAACACAGGGCCAGTCACACCACAAGTGTCTCCCATCGCATGCATCACTATCAGTTTACACATCCTTGCGCTTTACAGACCCGGCAGTTTCAGGGCACACAGAGCATGCCATACTCATGCCCAGTACATAGCAGGTGCTCAATAAATGCTGGGTAAATAACTGCTCCATTTTTTAAAGAATGGGCAATGGGCTAGTGATCAGAAGGCTGGGATTGGAGCCCTGGCTCTGCCGCCTGCAAATTGGATGTTGTGAACAAACTCCTTAACTTTGATTTCTCACCTGCAAAGTGGTTCATAGTCCTTGCCCATCCTTCTGACAGGGCTGTCCCCTCACTGACAGGTATCTACCCTGCGTGCAGTGGTGTGAAGAGCCATCCGTCTGGAGGACTCGGGGTGGCCTGTGTTCTCTGCTTTCTTTGTCCCCAGTGTGCTTTGCAAAGCATATTCCCAGGATGTGGGACCTGGAGGAGCAGCTTAGCAGTGGCCAGCATCTGAAGCGACATGTGTGGTCCTAGGACTCTGGCTAGCTCCCTGATCAGCTTTTAAAGTAACAGGACCCCAGAAGGGAATGGAAATTCAGATTTAAGCAGGCTACTTAATGGTTTCTCTGGTGTCAGGCTGCTTGGGCTCAGATGCCATCTCCAGCTCTTACTAGTTGTGTGACATGGGGAAAATTGTCCAATCTCTCTGGGCCTTATTTTCTTTACCTGTAAGACAAGGCTGCCGGGCATAATGGCTCACGCCTGTAATCCCAGCGCTTTGGGAGGCTGAGGCAGGCGGATCACATGAGGTCAGGAGTTTGAGACCAGCCTGACCAACATGTTGAAACTCCATCTCTACTAAAAATAAAAAAAATTAGCCGGGCATGGTGGCAGGTGCCTGCAATCCCAGCTACTCAGGAGGCTGAGGCAGGAGAATTGCTTGAACCTGGGAGATGGAGGTTACAGTGAGCTGAGATTGCACCGCTGCACTCCAGTCTGGGCAACATAGCGAGACTCTGTCTCAAAATAAAAATAAAGCAGGGCTAATGAAAACAACTCCATCACAGTGTTTTGGTGAATAATGAATAAATTAATGCAGGTAAAATGGCTTGGAACAGTGCCTGGGACACACTAGGCAATAAATGTTGGCTATCATCATTGTTGAAGTTGTGGTTGTTATTATTCCAAGTGATTGGAAGACTCAGGGCTGCACAGACAGAGTGATCCTCAGTGGCTTCTGCCCTGGGGCACTGCCAAATTCCAGTGTCCTGCCTGTTGCCATTTCCGGAGAGAGCCAAATGCCGACTTTGTGCCAAGAGCTGCAGCCGCAGTGAGCATGGAGCTGGGCTGTGCAGGGCACATGGACTCCTCCTTCCCCGTGGCATCTCAGACGCCTGAATATTCCTGGCTGGCTGGTGTCCAGATACTAGGGCAGGAGGCTGGGCTGACCTCTGTGTTCCTGAAAACAGAGGCCAAAGCCTCTGTCCCCTCGGAGTGCTCTGGGCAGTGGGAGGGGCCTGGGTTCGGGCCAGCCTGGGGTTGACCCACCAGCCCCGCAGCAGGCCTGGGAGTCTTTCTAGGGTGGCCTGGTGACTGCTCACCAGCCCGGCCCTCCCCAGGGTTCTGGGCCAGAGCCTCTCTGGCATTTGGAGCAGGAGCTGTGGGTGGAACACTTCTGAGTTGGGAGATTGGCTCGGACCTCTAGACGCCAAACATCTCAGGTCTGTATTGAAAGGTTCCACACCTCGGGATTGTCCTTTTGCCTGCAATTCCGGGAAAAGGCTCCAACTCAGGCTGAGAATCGGCTGTGGTTTAAATAGTAGGAAGAGCTCCGAGGGTGGGAATGGAGTTGGGCGGACGGAGCGGTCATCTTAACAGCACGTTCTCCCTCCGCGGGAAGCCGGCTGGGCTCTCTCACTCTTGTTCCCTGGCACGTAAGGGAGCATGTGCCAAAGCGACTTCCTTTGGCAGCAGCAAGCCGGGGTTGGGGCTCACGGGTGGAGACTCATGGTTGTTAGGAAGGAGAGGACAGGCAGGGGGTGGGGGGGACCCTGACCCCATCCATGGGCAGATCCCATAGCCTTTTGTTTATCCACAAGACCCTCATGGTGACTTTCCACGAGCAGCAGCAAACCAAATGTGCTTCTGGAAGAGGGAGGGCCAGTGAGCCTCCAGAAGGTTGTTTGTGTTTCTCCACACCCCGGACTAGACGTGCGACACACACTCACAGACACACACACACACACACACGCACACACACACTTTACGCAAACATTGGACTAAGGCAAAGCGGGACAGCACCTCTACTTAGGAAAAAGCGAGGAGATGTCAGTTCTCTTTGTTATCTGAGATCAGGATAGACATTTCTGGAGCTCTGTCCTTCCTGTCAAACTACAGAACTTAAAACTCCAGCTGGGCACCATGGCTCATGCCTGTGATCCCAGCATTTTGGGAGGCCGAGGTGGGAGGATGGCTTGAGGCCAGGAGTTTGAGACCAACCTGGGCAACCCAGCAAGACTCCATCTCTACAAAAAGTAAAATTAGGTGGACATGGTAATGTCCAGCTGTAGTCTCAGCTACTGGGGAGGCCGAGGAAGGAGGATCTCTTGAGCTCAAGGGTTCGAGGTTGCTGTGAGGTATGATTGCGCCACTGCACGGCAGCCTGGGTGACAGAGAGAGATCCTGTCACACACACAAAAAATTGAAACTTCCCAAACCAGACCACAAATGTTCCACTTTGTGTGCAGAATTTCCATAATGCCACCCACATTTCCCAGTGCCTCACCCCTTCTTCTTCCTTCCTTTTCTTCCTCCTCAGCCCCACTCTCTCCAGTTCTTATGCCTGGAGGATGCTTGTTGCTGTTTGAAAAACCCATTTGCTGTTCTCCCACCCTGGTTGTAGGTTCTTTAAAAATAAATTTAAGGTGGTTCACCCTGTAATCCCAGCACTTTGGGAGGCCGAGGTGGGCAGATCATGAGGTCAGGAGTTTGAGACCAGCCTGACCAACATGGTCAAACCTCGTCTCTACTAAAAATACAAAAATTAGCTGGGCATGGCGTCACGTGCCTGTAATCCCAGCTACTCCGGAGGCTGAGGCAGGAGAATTGCTTGAACCTGGGAGGCGGAGGTTACAGTGAGCCAAAAGGAAGGAAGGAAGGAAGGAAGGAAGAAAAGAAGAAATTAATTTAAGTCTGAAGTTGTAATATCCTGTGTTCTGTATTATTTTATGTGATTATGGGTATTTCACAGAATGGGGAGTATTCAGGGCTTTAATCTGAAGATAGCTTACCATGGTACCTACAATGCACTAAATTAAGGTTGGGGTATCCAGGCCATTTTTTGTACTCAGTGAGATCCACCTCACCGAGTTTCTGGATACCCAGAAAAGGTGATTAATTTAGAAATTAATTTCAAAAAAGAATCGAGCCCATTCTACCACATGTGCATAATTCCTTTTAGATATTAAGGAAAAACTTTATCCATAATCTAAACCAGTCTTAAAGTTATATCAGTAAAGACAGCAAGCACTTCAGCTTGGCCAACGAGCTAACAGGATGAGAAATGCAGCCACCTCTATGAAGGCTAAAGCATGTTTTTTTTTTTTTTTTTTTTTTGGAGACGGAGTCTCACTCTGTCACCCAGTCTGGAGTGCAGTAGTGTGATCTCAGCTCAATGCAACCTCTGCCTCCTGGGTTCAAGCGATTCTCATGATTGTCCTGCCTCAGCTTCCTGAGTAGCTGGGTCTATAGGCACCTGCCACCACGCCCAGATAATTTTTGTATTTTTAGTAGAGATAGGGTTTCGCCACATTGGCCAGGATGGTCTTGAACTCCTGTCCTCAAGTGATCCACCCACCTCGGCCTCCCAAAGTGCTGGGATTATAGGCATAAGCTACTGTACCCAGCCTAAAGCAGGGCTCTTAATCAGGCCCTCTGTTAATCAGCCCAGTCATCTCTCAACCTTAGCGAATGGGCCAGTGCAAAGAGAAGCTGCCTTCGCAGATTCCTCCTACCTGGTACAAAGCACAGTGGACACAAAGATGATTTGACACCACATCGTGCTGTCTCTCCTGATCTTAATTAAGCTGATGTGTGGTTTTCACCAGGCCTTAAGCATGTGAGTAGAAAGAGAGTTGTAGAAAAATGCCCTGTATTTGGAACTGGAAAACTAGTGAGTGGCAGTCCTGTGAATTTTGGCAAATGACCCAGAGCCATTTTAGGAGCCTTGGTTTCTCATCTGTAACATGGGGATAAGGACATCTTGCTCTGCCAGCACCGTAAGATTGACATGAAAACTCCATGCAGGATGTGCTGTGTATTTTTCCTGATCTTTTTTTTTTTTCCTTTACATGTGAACTTTATTCCAAAATTTCAATTCCACATTCCTTATCACTCTTTCATTGCTGTAAACATTGGCAAGCTGATCTTAATCATGACCTTTTCCTGACCTTTAATCATGACGAGCCTCGTTTTCATGTGGCATAACCCCTATGGGCACCCCTTCCTCAGGGATCTGCCTTATCACCTACACATCTCGGGGTTATGTTGAACCCCTGTGCCCTGCCCAAGGTTAGAAGCAAATTTGCTATCTTCTCTGAAAAGTGCCACACGTGGATTGCTTGTCCTATTTGTCCTATGACAGCAGGAATCGCTGAGGCTGCACCTGGCAGACAGCAGGGAAAGGCAGAGTCAGGAGAGACTGCTAGCTGGAGAATGTGCACTGTGAAGAATCAGGCTAACCACAGGCTTGTAACCAAAACCATACATGTGTTGCATTTGGGATTCTGCAGCAGAAGTCTTGAAATGACTAAAAAAAAAAAAATTGGAAGGAAGTGAAGAAATATGGAAAATAGATGGAACCACAGTGAGCAAGGAAGAAAAGATGGAAGAAAAGAAAGAAGTAAACTAGAAATGCTAGGGAAAAAGGAGTTTCAATCATAGTACACTATTTGGCTCTGTAGAGTACAATATTTATATAGCAATCATGTCAATGGCAATTGTTGATCTAAATGTAGACTGTATTGAAATGATGGAAGGAGGGATATAGGGGGGCAAATGATGATGAAAAAGAGAAACTTTTCTCTAAGCAGGAAGTTAATAATAATGTTAATCAAGAAATAGCAGTGCATGAATATTATTTGGAAATATGGAGATGAGAAGTCGAGTAGAAACAGCTGAAAAGATTAAAAGTGATTGCTTCCAGGTTGCAGGATAGCAGTAAGACAAAGACTGTTTTAACCATATGCCTTTTGGTTCTATTATCTTCTTTAAAAAATCATCATTTTATGTAGAGCAAAACATTTTTAAAAGAGAAGTTCTGCAAATCATAGGACTTTAATTTCTACACAGAAATTTGAACATTTCATCCAGTTCAGTCTCCTACCTTCAGGTGGGTAAATGCCCAAACTCAGGTGGCCATTTAGAATGTTCTGCTTGGCCCCTAAAGAAATTGAAGAAGGAAACAGACACAGTTTGTATTCCACAGCGAAAATTATGCTTCAAAGAGACAGAGGCTTTTAGGGAACATCACTGACTATTGAAAGATTGTCATGGGCCTTCTGAGGAGTCTCCCACTGAGATAGACAGGGTGATTGGAGTAGTAGCCAGGAGACCGTGGTCTAGTCTTGAGCTTGTTTCTGCTTTGCTGTGAGATGGAGCAAGTCTTGTTCCTCCCTGGTTTTCATTAATGCCCCTGGACAATAGGGCTTTGAGTTTTCCAAGGGCCTTTACGCTCTACATCTCTAGAACTGGACAATGATAGCAAACAGCTGTCAGAGGGGGAAATAGACAATAAACAACTGAGCGAATAAGATGCTTTCAGACCAAGCTACTCCTCCAAAGAAACTAAACTAGGGGGATGGGCTAGATTGTGCCGGAGGGGCGTGGCTACTTTACATGGTATGCTCAGGGGCACTTCTCTGGGGAGATGACTTTGAATTGAGACCTAGACAGTGCCAGAGAGCCAGCTGAGGGTGAAACCGAGAGACTGCTTCAGGGAACGGAGACAAAACCAGTCCCCTTAAAGCAGCAGAGCACTGAAGCCTGCAGGCACAAGGGCGGGTATAGGGGTGGAGGTGTGGTAAGGGAAGGAGATGGATTCATATTTACTGTTACATTTTTTGAAGGGAGAATAACTTTTTGTGATTGTCAAGGATTAATTCTGATGCCACCTTGGGCTCAGTGGACCAGCCTTCATCCAACACACAACCCGGGGAGCTGTTTGTTCTTTCATATCATCAGAGAGGGCAGGATGCAACATGGGTGTATGTGGTGGCAAGGAGACAGCACTACTTGGAAAAGCCCTGGGGAGGTGGAGGCTGGTCTCTACAGACCAGAATTATGTTTCTTGGGGGCAACTTATGTCATGTTAGGAGTCAAAGACATAACATCAAGCCTTCTCTGCCCACCCACATAAATGCTTAAGAGTTGGTTCAATGCTTGGCTGGCTGCGGTGGCTCACTCCTGTAATCTTAGCACTCTGGGAGGCAGAGGCCGGTAGATCACCTGAGGTCAGGAGTTCAAGACCAGCCTGGTCAACATAGTGAAACCCTGTCTCTACTAAAAATACAAAAATTAGCCGTGCAAGGTGGTGCACGCCTATAATCCCAGCTACTCAGGAGGCTGAGGCAGGAGAATCGCTTGAACTTGGGAGGTGGAGGTTGCAGTGAGCTGAGATTGTGCCATTGAACTCTAGCCTGGGCAACAGCAAGACTCCATCTCAAAAAAACAAAAAACAGTTGGTCCAGTACTTGATGCCCTCTGAAGATCAAGGCTGATGCAGTATGAACAGTGCCCAATGTACAAGGCAGTAAATTAAATTGTTTAAATTACAAGCAAAATAAATGCACGTACTCTTTGATTCAATGCCTTCACTACTAGGAATCTGCCTTTCAATATATTAATACAAGGTGTGTGCAAATAAGTGTAAGTGGAAGGATGCTCATTGGCAGTACCGTGTAGAGCAGCAGAAAGTCTGGAAGTGACCTAAATGGCTACCAGTAGGGAACTAGTTAAGTAAATTGTAGTGTAGCCGCACAGTGGAACACCAGGCAGCCATTCAAGGAATGAGGTGGATTCGTAGGCACAGGGAAAGAATGTTCCCTCAGGGGTATTATTAGAAAAGATGGTTGGAGGATGGGGCTTAGACTTGTGGCCAAAGGAGCTTGCTGGAGCTCCCAGCTCCACACTACTGTCCCCTACTAGCCCTCAGCCCCTCCAGCCAAGGAAAGTTGACTGGGGCTCAGTGGGAGCAGCCATGCCCAGGAGGAGTTGCAGGGAAGGGCAAAGCACTGCACGGGAGCCTGGAATAAATGCACTCCATCAATCCAGAAAGCGGACAGTGGCGCTTCCTCCAATCAGGAGTGAAGGAATGAGTGAGGGGCGGGACAAGAGGCCTGGAGTGTTACTCTGGTACAGCTCCCTTCAGACAGAAATGTGAAGAGTGAAGAATAAGTGTTCTCCCAATAAATGTCTCTGGAAGGAGGCACAGGAAACTGAGAAGCGTGGTTGCCTCTAAGAGGGCACTGACAGACTGGCATCGGGGATGGTGGCGCAGAAGGGAGACTTATTTTGATATAGAGATGCAGGAGTAAAGGGTTATTTTTATAACCTCTTAATCGTTGGGGGATTTCCGCTGCTTATGAATAACTTCCTCCAAAGCCTCAGATGAAGTCACCAGCAATGTCCTGGGTTCACAAGTCCTAAAATTGAGCTACCCCGTTTTGGTTTTTACTGGAGATCTGAATTCCAGATGTCATTACCATAAGGTACTAAGTAGGAGACCTTTACTTCTCTATTTCCTTATTTTTTGAAGTGCCTAATGGTTCAAATCAACCTCTAGCCGCCTTTTTGCTTGCACTGGACTCAAAACCTTACCTGACTTCTCATAAAATCATATCCCTTTCTCTATAGAAGCCTGTTTCTGATGTCTGAAATGTCCAAATGAAACCATTCCCAGAGCTTAAAGCAGTACTCCCCAGACATCAGCATTTGACAACCACCCTCAGGATTTTTGCTGACAATGAGGACCACCTGTCCTTTTACTTCCATAACATTTTCCCTAAATTATTCACTTTTAAAGCTTCAATAACTTGGTTTTAAAATGATACTTTATGTCACTACTTTAAGTGATGTTTCTTCCTTATAATAAAGGACCTTAAAAATAAATGTAATGAACTCAAAATGATGTTACTAAATTTTAGCTACAGATATGGTCTAACCAAAGATCTGCTTTCTGTTTTTGTTACAAAGAAATTAGCAAGTATTAGAGACTGACTAGCACCAAACTGGGTCTTTTCCTTGGTGAACCCAGAAGGATTGGAATGGGGATTTTTTCCCCATGTGGTTCAATGTTGCTTATACCTTATCAATGCACTATTCAAAATCATGCCTTATAACATTGGAATTCCATCTGTTGTGAAAGAATGAGTTAAAACCTTTTTTCTTTTTTTAAATTTTCTAGAAAGTTTTAGTTATAGTTCCATATGCATTTGTGGCCCCAGTGAAGTTGGCATTTGGGCATTCCAGCTGATGTTAAAGTAACAGGGCATTCAGCATGGTACATGAGCCCTTTTCTCCCCCAGGGTCAGAAATGCATCTATTAAAAAAAAAAAAAAAAAAGGAATGCATCATTCTGAGAGGCAGCAGCATATGATGGCAGCTAAGAATGATGCAGGCCTAAACAAAGGGGAGTTTGTCCTTTTTGAAAGAATTAGAAGAATCTCTAAGCTGGTTCACTGGGTCCTTCTAAGTGGTGATGCACAGTCACAGCCAGGACCTTTCAGAACTGAGTTTTGCAGACATACAGCTCCTGTCTGTTGTTAATGAGTCCTACATCTCAAGGAGTGGCCCCTGTGTGAGCCCACGAGACTTGATCCATTCTATGGGGGGACATTGCAGGTGAGAATGAGCACAGTTAGAGAGGAGAGCTGGCAGTGAAAAGTGGAGGGTTTGTGTAGTCAGCGCATGTCCACTAGAGGAGGGGGAAGAGTTGGTACCAGAAAAAGGCTTTTAAAAATAATCCTATTTTGGGCCAAGCATGGTGGCTCATGTCTGTAATCCCAGCACTTTGTAGGGCTGAGGCGGGCAGATCGCCTGAGGTCAAGGGTTCGAGACCAGCCTGGCCAACATGGTGAAACCCCATCTCTGCTAAAAATACAAAAATTGGCCAGATGCGATAGCATGTGACTGTAATCCCAGCTACTGGGGAGGCTGAGGCAGGAGAATCGTTTGAACCTGGGAGGCAGAGGTTGCAGTGAGCCAAGATCATGCCATTGCTCTCCAGTCTGGACAACAGAGCAAGACTCTGTCTCAATTAAAAAAAAAAAAAAAAAGATTCTGTTTCAGAAATATCAGTGAATGCTTAAACTCTGAGTGAAAGTTGCATGAGAGATAGGATCTTTACGTTATCTCAAAATTCCTTCCCACACATGCCCAACATGGATGGACCTTTGAAACACTATGCTGAATACAAGAAGACAGACACAAAAGGCTGCATGCTGTATGATTCCAATGATATGAAATGTCTAAAATAGACAACTCCGTAGAAACAGCACATTAGTGGTTGCTGGGGGTTGGGGGAGAGGGGAATAGGGAATAGCTGCTTATTGAGTACAGAATTTACTTTGGGTGTGATGAAATGTTCTAGAACTGGATAGTGGTGATGGATATACAGCACTGAGAATGTAATGTGTCTCATTTATACTAATAGTAAATTTTATGTGTATTTTACCAAATATCTCCTCTACAATTTTTTTTTTTTTTTTGACATGGAGTCTCACTGTCACTCAGGCTGGAGTGCAGTAATATACTCTCAGTTCAATACAACCTCCACCTTCTGGGTTCAAGCAGTTCTCCTGCTTCAGCCTCCCCAGTAGCTGGGATTACAGGCATAAGCCACCATGCCTGGCTAATTTTTGTGTTTTTAGTACAGATTGGATTTCACCATGTTGGCCAGGCTGGTCTCAAACTCCTGGCCTCAGGTGAACCACCCACCTCGGCCTCCCAAAGTGCTGGGATTAACAGGCATGAGGCAGCATGCCCAGTCTTACAAATTATTTTTTAATGACAAAGGGGGAAATGTACAGTGAAAGAATCTGGCAGAACACAACCCAGTGATCAAAGTTAGCATCACCATGATGAGACACACTGGCATATAGAACCTCCTGGTGGAATCCATTAAGGGATCTATTGAGGGATCTTGTGCCGTTCCTGCTAAAAAAAAGCATAACCTGAATTGAATCATGAGGAAACATCCAACACAAATTTGAGGAACATTCTACAAGATAAATGGTCAATATTATTTTTTGTTTGTTTGTTTTGGTTTTTTGAGACAAGATTTCACCGTGTTGGCCAGGCTGGTCTCAAACTGCTGACCTCAGGTGATCCGCCCTCCTCAGCCTCCCAAAGTGCTGGGATTACAGACGTGAGCCCCTGCGACCGGCTGGCCAATATTCTTAAATAATATCAGTGCCATGAAAAACAAAGACAGGCCTGAGGAAGCGTCCCAGATTAAAGGAGACCAAAGAGACCTGAAACTAACATGCAGTGTATCATCTTGGACTGGTTCCTGGGGCAGGAAAAAGAAATCCATATAGAATATTATTGGGATAACTGGAGAAATTTGACTATGGACTGTAGATATGATAGTTATATTGTATCATGTTAAATTTCTTCATTGTTATCATCATAGTGTAAGAAAATGCCCAACGGGGAGCAGTGGCTCACGCCTGTAATCCCAGCCCTTTGGGAGGCTGAGGCAGGTGGATTACCTGAGATCAGGAGTTCGAGACCAGCCTGGCCAATATAGTGAAACCCCAGCTCTACTAAAAATACAAAACTTAGCCAGGCGTGGCAGTGGGCATCTGTTATCCCAGCTACTTGGGAGGCTGAGGCAGGAGAATCACTTGAACCTGGGAGGTGGAGGTTACAGTGAGCCGAGATCGTGCCACTGCACTCCAGTCTGAGTGACAGGGTGAGACTCTGCTCCAAAAAAAAGAAAAGAAAAGAAAAAGAAAATGTTGTTGTTTTTCAGAAATACACACGAAAACATTTAGTTATAAAGAGATATGGTTTAGGCAACTTACTCTCAAGTGGCTCAGAAAAAAATGTGTGTGTGTGCATTAATCCATTTGAGACTGGGGCTACAATTTCATCCCAGTGAACAGAAAGTCTGATTTGCACTGTACTTCAAAACATTAAACTAGAAATTAATTTTTTTCCCAAGAAATTTAGTAACTATCTGGTCACAAATTATTGTAATGAAAGAAGAATGAACTAAGTGTTGATTTTAGGAGGCTGCATCTTCTAACCAGATCATTTGATGTGACATCTTCTCTTGACATTTGAGTTTTGTTGACCAAGATGATGGTCATAAAATACTCAAAGATGTTACCAATTTTCCCAAGTGTGACTTTCAGTTGTTTTATATTCAAATCATTTTTTGAATGCTTTTTCCTCATTTATTTGGAACTTGTCCAGCTCAGACAAGTCCTCATGTCTTCGTGCCCTCAGTGGCTTTTCATCTGTTCCCCCTCAACATTTTCATCAACTTTGGACAACTGGAGTTCTGTTGTAAGATTTCCAATTCAGCCGGGTGCAGTGGTTCACGTCTGTAATCCCAGCACTTTGGGAGGCTGAGGAGGGTGGATCACCTGACATCAGCAGTTCGAGACCAGCCTGGCCAACATGGTGAAACCCCGTCTCTACTAAAAATACAAAAATTAGCCAGGAGTGGTGGCGGGCACCTGTAGTCCCAGCTACTCAGGAGTCTGAGGCATGAGAGTCACTTGAACCTGGGAGCTGGGGGTTGCAGTGAGCCGAGATCGCATTGCCACGCTCCAGCCTGGGAGACAAAGCGAGACTCCATCTCAGAAAAAAAAGATTTCCAGTTTCATTTTGCAGTTGCTTCCTGTTGCATATCATTCAAACTATCCTGCCAGAGTAAAGCATTACCCTGAAATTTCAGTGGTTTAACATCCAGAGGCTTATTTCCCCAATCATAATATCTGTCCAAGGTGTGAGGCTTCAACCTACTATGTGGCTGTGCCATCCCCAGCTGGGGATTCATTCACTCTCCTTAGGGAGAGTGTGGAGAACTCATACCTGCTCTCCTGTGCATCAGCCCGGAAATGGTCGTATTAAGTGGTTCTGGCCCATTGGTTAGAATTAGTCACGAGTTCCTAACCTAACTGCAAGGGAGTCCAGAAAATGTAGTCTTTCTGTATGATCCAAGAGGGGAAAATGAAATGGCAGCTTTCTGTCACATGTTGCATTTTTGGGGGGTCCACTGTTGTTCAAATGGGAATAGATATTAAGAAGAATGGTGTCTGAGTGGGCATTTATTTTATTTTTATTTTTATTTTTTTGAAATGGGGTCTTGCTCTGTCACCCAGGCTGGAGTACAGTGGTGAGATCATGGTTTATTGCTGCCTCCACCTCCTGTGCTCAAGCAGTCCTCTGCCTTAGCTCACCAAGTATCCGGGACCACAGGTATATGCCACAACACTAGGCTAGTTTTTAAATGTTTTGTAGAGATGGAGTTTTGCTCTGTTGACCAAGCTGGCCTCAAACTTCTGGCTTAAGCCATCCTCTTGCCTTGGCCTCCCAGAGTGGTGAGATTACAGGCATGAGCCACCATCCCCAGCTGGGGATTCATTTTATATGTGGTCAGATTATCAGGAAATATTTCTGTATTGTGATCACTTTGGCTTTGTTATGAAGTAGGGGCTCTGATCAGGAATCCTCAGACAATGAGCTTCCGGGGCATGGGGAATCAGGAACAGCATCTTAGCACACACACAGCTATTCCTTCCTGCCCAAGAGGAGTGATGCTTTTCTGAATTAGGGCTTCTAATGCGTCCTCATCCTTCTCCTCCACAAGGAATATTTGGCTTCTGGATGCAACAGCAGACAGCCCCCCTCATGCCACACTTTTGTCTAGTAAAGTCTCCAGGTGAGAAAAGATAGGGAGAACTGGTTTTGCTTTTCTGAGGCCCCATGAAATGTTGCCCTTTTTTTTTTTTTTTTTTTTTTTT
>NW_016107319.1:1327292-1334000 GCF_001604975.1 Cebus imitator
TTTAAGAGACAGGGTCTTGCTTTGTTGCCCAGGCTGGAGTGCAGTGGTACCATCATGGCTCACTGTGTCCTCCACCTCCCAGACTCAAACAATCTTCCTGCCTCAGCTTCCCAAGTATCTGGGACTGCAGGTATGACTACTATGCCCAGCTAATTTTCTTTCATTGTTTTTAGAGATAGTGTCTTATTATGTTGCTCGAGCTGGTCTCAAGTTCTTGGGCTCAAGTGATCTTCCTGCCTTCTCCCAAAGTTCTGGGATTCTAGGCAGGAGCCACCATGCCCAGCTAAAATTTGTTTATTTTTTATTGTAATTTTGTTTCGTCATTGACAGATTTTGAATTTCTTTCTTACCCTCTTCAGCACATCCTGCTCTGGGATTTAAACGTGACCCCTCTCCTCGGCCTGCCCTGTGAAAATGTTGGTGCTTCTTGCTTTCATCATTGCCTTCCACATCACCTCCGCAACCTTGCTGTTCATCGCCACCATTGACAATGTAAGTCTGCTTTCCTGCCACTCATGCAGAACCCCGGGTCCTGGAGTTAATAGAATTGGGTTGTATTGGTCTATTCTCATGCTGCCTATAAATGCATTCCAGAGACTGAGTACTTTATAAAGAAAATGAGATCTAATGGACTTACAGTTCCATGTAGTTGGTGGGGGCGTGCTCACAATTATGGCAGAAGACAAAGGAGGAGCAAAGACATGTCTTACATGGCGGCAGGCAAGAGACTTTGTGCAGGGAAGCTGCCCTTTATAAAACCATCAGCTCTTGTGAGACTTATTCACTACCATGAAGACAGTATGGGAAAAACCCGCCCCTGTGATTCAGTTACCTCCCACCGGGTCTCTCTCATGACATGGGAATTATGGGAACTACAATTCGAGATTTGGGTGGGGCCACAGCCAAACCATATCACAGATTGAGAACCCTGCCAAGGTGATCACGATTTGGGGTTGTCCTCCCTGTGAAGGCATGACCAATCTTCTGAGCTAACACCTCAGGACTCTTGACCTAAATGTGAAGGCTCAGGGCATCCCATGTTCAGGCTTTGGTGGCAGGTCCTGGCAGGCAGGGGTGTTTGTCCTCCCATCCATGATTCTTCCATAGAGCCTGGCTCTAGGAAGCCCTTTGAGGACATTGTGTGACTTCAGCTTTCCTTTAGATCAGTGTTCTCAACCTGGTCACTATTGCCATTTTGGGCTGGATAATCCTTTGTTAATGGGGTCCTCCCTGTGTATTGTAGGAAGTTCAGCAACTTCTCTGGCCTTAGCCGCTAGATGCAGTAGCACCCTCGCTCCTGGTTACGACAATCCAAAATGTCTTCAGACATTGCCAAATGTCCCATGGAGAATAAAACCACCCTCTGTTGAGGACAGCTTCCCTAGATGTCCCAGGTGACCCATTCCAGGTGGCCTCTGCCCCAACCCTTGATATCTCCTTACCAACAAGGGTCCCTTGCTGCTAGTCCACCCAGCCATGTCCTCCCCAGCAGAGCTCAGGCCTGGAACTTTCCAGACTCTACCTATGCTCCTATGAAAAATTTAACGTTGGCCGGGCGCGGTGGCTCAAGCCTGTAATCCCAGCACTTTGGGAGGCCGAGGTGGGTGGATCACAAGGTCAAGAGATCGAGACCATCCTGGTCAACATGGTGAAACCCCGTCTCTACTAAAACTACAAAAAATTAGCTGGGCATGGTGGCGCGTGCCTGTAGTCCCAGCTACTCAGGAGGCTGAGGCAGGAGAATTGCCTGAACCCAGGAGGCGGAGGTTGCGGTGAGCCGAGATCGCGCCATTGCACTCCAGCCTGGGTAACGAGAGCGAAACTCCGTCTCAAAAAAAAAAAAAAAAAAAACACAAATAAAAAAAAAAAAAAAAAAAAAAAAAAAAAAAGAAAAATTTAACGTTTTCCTTTAGTATCCAGCTTGCAGCCATATGGCAGGAATGTATTGGACAAATAAATAACCTATTGTCATAGATTAATATCCCTCTAAGCAGGGAGTGATATTAGGGAAACTTCTTTTTATTTTTTTATTTTTGAGACAGAGTTTCACTCTTTCACCCAGGCTGGAGTGCAATGGCGTGATCTTGGCTCACTGCAACTTCCATCCCTCGGGTTCAAATGATCCTCCTGGCTCAGACTCCCGAGTAGCTGCGATTATAGGCATGCTCCATTACACCCAGCTAATTTTAGTATTTTTAGTAGAGATGGGGTTTCTCCATATTGGCCAGGCTGGTCTCGAACTCCAGACCTCAGGTGATTCTCTCACCTTGGCCTCCCAAAGTGCTGGGATTACAGGCGTGAGCCACTACGCCTGGCCTAGGGAAGCTTCTTAACAGAGCTTCTCTATGGCCTATATACCGATCTAAAGAGCTGGCTTCCGTTCTGCTCATTGTAGACTGCAGAGATAATTAAAGGGCAGAAACATTGCTCAGAAAGCCGAAAAGCGCACCGTAAGAGTGGTCATGAACTCTGCCTACATATGTGGCTCCTGTTGATGAATCATCATGATAGTAATAACATAAACGATAACACCTGTCACTTAGTGATCACTATGTCCAGGGCTCATATAAGCCCTTTTATGGATGTCATCTCATGTGATCCTCATACCAGGCAGGGGACCAGCATCTCCTTGCACTGGGTAATAGGTGAAGGAACTAAGCCTCAGGGCAGGCACTTGGCAGAGTTTACAGTGTAGTAAGCAGCAGAGCCAGGATTTGAGCCATTCCAGAGGCTCCTGGTCCTAGAGCCTGTCAGGATAGATGAGTGCAGCCATCGCATTTGGGTTCTGGAGCTTCTTGCTGAGCTGCTGTTAAGTGGGGTGGGCAGGGACCACATTGATGCCGTGGATTATAGCAGTGGTCCCCAATCTTTTTGGCACCAGGGACCAGTTTCATGGAAGACAGTTTTTCCATGGAGGGGGGAAGGGGACGTTGCAGGAGGATGGTTTCAGGATGATTCAAGTGCATTCCATTTATTGTGCACTTTATTATTATTGTTACTTTTTTTTTTCTTTTTTTTTTTGAGATGGAGTTTTGCTCTGTTACCCAAGCTGGAGTGCAATGGCGCAATCTTGGCTCACTACAACCTCTGCCTCCTGGGTTCAGGCGATTCTCCTGCCTCAGCCTTCTGCTGTGTGGCCTCGTTCCTAACAGGCACGTGCCACCATGCTCAGCTAATTTTTTGTATTTTTAGTAGAAACGGGGTTTCACCATGTTGGCCAGGCTGCTCTCAAACTTCTGACCCCAGGTGATCCGCCCGCCTCAGCCTCCCAACGTGCTGGGATTACAGACATGAGCCACTGCGCCTGGCCACTTTATTGTTACTACATTGTAATGTATGATGAAATAATGATACAGCTTGTCATAATGTGGAATCAGTGCAGCCCTAAGCTTGTTTTTCTGGACTAGGCAGTCCCATGTGGGGGTGATAGGTGACAGTGACAGATCATCAGGCATTAGATTCTCACAAGGAGCATGCAACCTAGTCCCTGGCATAAGGCTGACACTCCTGTAAGAACCTATTATCCCTGCTGACCTGCCAGGAGGCAGAGCTCAGGTGGTGATGTGAGTGACGGGGAGGAGCTGTAAATACAGATGAAGCTTCCTCTGCTGGCTGCTCACCTCCTGCTGCGTGGCCTGGTTCCTAACAGGCCACAGAGCGGTACCAGTCCATGGCCCATGGGTTGGGGACCCCTGGATTATAGTATTTGGACTCACCATTCCCAGAGCTTACTGTGAAATAAATGGGACCCAAAGTTCTTTCCAAATCTCCTTTTTCTATTTCTTCCCATCTAGTCCTTTGGGATCCTGAAAAGATCCCAGACAGTGAAAAGGATAGAGAGACATTAGGGGCAGGAAAACCATCTGCCTTAGTGAATCCTATCCAGCACCGTCAGGGCATGGATATTATCATGGCACATTTTGAGAAGACGCAGGTGGACTTTTTGTCCATCAATGAGCCTGAGGGTATTCATTATGAGTTTGGAATTGTGGCTGGGCGCGGTGGCGCACATCTATAATCCCAGCAATTTGGGAGGCTGAGACGGGTGTATCAGAAGGTCAGGAGTTCAAGACCAGCTTGCCCGGACATCATGGCAGGCGCCTGTAATCACAGCTACTTGGGAAGCTGAGGCAGGAGAATTGCTTGAACTCAGGAGTCGGAGATTGCAGTGAGCCAAGATCACGATACTGCACTCCAGCCTGGGAGACACAGTAGGACTGTCTCCAAAAAAAAAAAAAGAGTTTGGAATTGTGCTTGGCATTATGGCTGGCGCACAGTGGGAGCTCAGGGAATGTTGACTGGCTGGATGGGTATGGGGAGTCTAGTCTGGGCGACTGGAAAGTAGAAGGAAGGCCATCTTGGGCAGTTGGGGCATGGCAGCAGCCACCAAAGCACAGAAGGAGATGAAAGCTTTGGGCTGAAGACAGGAGAATCCTGTCTCGTCATCCCATCCATTGCAGTGTTTGTTTGTTTGTTTAAACAGGGTCTGTCTCTGTCACCCAGGCTGGAGTACAGTGTTGCGATCACAGCTCCCTGCAGCCGCTACTGCCCAGGCTCAGGCGATCCTCCCACCTCAGACTCCTGAATAGCTGGGACTACAGTCACACACCACCACACTTGACTAATTTTTTGTATTTTTTTGTAGAGATGGATTGCCCTAGCTGGTCTCAAACTCCTGGGCTCAAGCAATCCTCCCACCCTGGCCTCCCAAAGTGCTGAGATTACAGGCGTGAGCCACTGTGCCTGGCCCTGTCTGCTATTATTTCCACTAATTCAGCGTCATCTTTTCATTCATGCTCTCTGAGGGCCTGGACCACCTCTTGTCCTTTGGCAGACATTAGCAGGGCATCATCTGAAGCTGGTTAGAAATGTAGAATCCCAGCTGGGTGCATTGGCTCATGCCTGTAATTCCAGCACTGTGGGAGGCTGAGTCAGGCAGATCACCTGAGGTTAGGAGTTCAAGACTAGCCTGAAAATATGGTGAAACCCTGGCTCTACAAAAAATACAAAAATTAGCCAGGCATGGTGGTGTATACCTGTAGTCCCAAGTACTCAGGAGGCTGAGGGGGGTGGATTGTTTGATCCCAAGAGATGGAGGCTGCATTGAGCCAAGACTGCACCACTGCCCTCCAGCCTGGGCAACAGAGCGACACTGTCTCAAAAAAAAAAAACAAACCAAAAAACGAAAAGAAAGAAATGCGGAATCCTAGGCCCCACCCCAGACCTCCTGAGTCAGTCTGCAGTAAAACAAGCTCCCCAGGCGATTCTCACGTGCGCTGCGGTTTGAGAATCCCAGAAGCCCACCATGCCTCATGCCTAATTAGGAGTCAGTGTTTACATCATTAATGGACAGCCTTTCTCTCTGTTTTCATTTTGTGTTATAGGCCTGGTGGGTAGGAGATGGGTTTTCTGCAGATGTCTGGAGAATATGTACCAACACCACGAATTGTACAGTAATCAATGACAGCTTTCAAGGTGAGTATGAATGAAGGAAGCTGACTGAGAAGCACTGAGTGAGGAAGGAACGTTCCGGAGTTAGGCTTCAGGTTCTCCAACCCCACACCCTCTCCCCCACTCGCTGGAGGGTGCCTGGCCACGTTTGCTTGGTGTGTGCCAGAGCAAAGGACGGCACAAGCTGGAGATGGCAGGGGTGTAGAGAAGCCGAGACTGGAGTGGGACCAAGTCCGCTAAGTTGGGCCTCATCTCTTCTCTGTCTCTTGGAAACACAGTTTCCCTTCCTCATCGTTTCTCCAGCTTCCGCTGTCATCTAGAATTTTCCCTACCCTCCTTTTTTTATCCAAGCCTCACCTCTAAATAGGCGCAGAGACCATAATTTACTCTCCAATCGCTTTTTCCCCTCCAGCGGTAAGAAATCTGAGATCTGGCGGGGTGCAGTGGCTCATGCCTGTAATCCCAGCATTTTGGGAGACAGAAGTGGGTGAATCACCTGAGGTCAGCAGTTTGAGACCAGCCTGACCAATATGGCAAAACCCTGTCTCTACTAAAAATACAAAAAATTAGCTGAGTGTGGTGGTGCATGCCTGTAATCCCAGCTACTGGAGAGGCTGAAGCAGAAGAATTGCCTGAACCCAGGAGGCAGAGATTGCGGTGAGATCGTGCCGATGTACTCCAACCTGGGTGAGAGTGAAACTGTCCCAAAAAAAAAAAAAATTCCAAGATCTGGCTTCTGTTCTTAGGAACAAGCCATGTGGCCTCACATTGGGCTGGTCAATTTCAGCATCCTCAGCCATAGAACAGAAGTAATGATGCCCTTGCTGTGCCTACCTCTTCAGTGAGCTAAAATATGTGAAAAGGCCTTGAAATACAGAAAATCCATTCAAAAACATGCTGGCCACTGTCTTCCATTATGAAGCGAATGGTTCTGTTTTTCCTCATAGAACTAATGGAATAGATACTTTGGGATCCCAGTTGCCTGATAAAATACAGTATACGCAGTTAAATTAGAGATTTCAGATAAACAGTAAGTACTGTATTTAGTATGACTAAATACCAAATTTTCTTTTATTTTTTTTTGAGACAGAGTCTCACTCTGTCACCCAGGCTGGAGTGCAGTGTTGCGATCTTGGCTCACTGCAGTCTCCGTCTCCCGGTTTCAAGTGATTCTCCTGTCTCAGCCTCCCAAGTAGCTGGGATTACAGGCGTACACCACCATACCCAGCTAATTTTTGTATTTTTAGTAGAGATGGG
>NW_016107319.1:1334170-1366500 GCF_001604975.1 Cebus imitator
GGTCTCTTTCTTTTACCTAGGCTGGAGTGCAGTGGCGCCATCATGACTCACTGCAGCCTTGACCTCCTGGGCTCAAGTGGTCCTCCCATCTCAGCCTCTCAAGTAGCTGGGACTACAGGCACTCACCAAATTGCTCCACTAACTTTTGCAATTTTTGTAGAGATGGAGTTTCACCATGTTGTCCCCAGGCTGGTCTCGAACTCCTGGGCTCAAGCGATCTGCCTACCTCAGCCTCCCAAAGTACTGGGATTACAGATGTGAGCCACCGTGCCTGGCCTAAAAATTATTTGTTGCTATTAGATATTGATTTACTGAGCACCCTGTCTTTTTTGTTTTGGTTTGTTTGCCAAATCTGACAATCCTGTTAGGGAGCAAAGGAGCCTATGCCCTGGGTCCCAGATTCCCACCACACTCAGTAACAATACCCATATTCATCATAAAAGCAACAAAAATACCAGTAGAAGTCACCGTTTACTTAAAGTTTGCTGTGAGGCATGTCTAGGTCCTTTACATACATGATCGCATAGCCCTGTCAGGCAGGGACCATAGGCCCCATTTTAAAATGGGGAAACTGAGGCGTAGAGCAGTTAAGTTACCCAAGGCCACATAGCCAGGAGTGAATGATGTAGGCAGAGGATTCCAGTCTAGATGTGACCAACTCTAAAGCCTGTGCCTGTAAGCACGGAACAGCATCGGTCTCCCTTCTGTCTCAGTCTGTTCATCGGTCATGCTAACCTCTGGCCCTGGGACAGCCGTCCTTCCCTGTGCTCTGCAAGCCCCAGCTGTCGCCAGTGTGCGAGGCCAGCTGGGAGGGCTTGCTGGACTCCGTGGCTGTGTTTCCCAGCCTCTGTGTTCTGCATCTTCCACATGGGATTATTTACTTATTTTTCCTTAAAACAGGCTGGTGAACCACTGGCCAAATTCAGTCCAGGGCCTATTTTTGTTTGGCCCAGGAGCTAAGGACAGTTTTTACATTTTTAAAAGTTGTATAAACACACACACACACCCCTAAAAACAAAACAAAAAGAACATTTGACAAGAGACCAAAACCTAAAATATTCACTGTCTATCCCTCTACTGAAAAAGGTTGTCAACTTTTTTTACTTTAAAAAGCTTACTTTTAAAATAGCCCACTTTCTGTACATAAATCTACTGTGTTTATTTATGTAGTAGAGACAGGGTCTTGCTATGTTGCCCAGGCTGGTCTCGCATGCCTGGCCTCAAGTGATCCTCCCACCTTGGCCTCCCAAAGTGCTTAGATTTATAGGCAAGAGCCACTGTGCCTGCCCATAAGTCTTATTTTATTTTATTTTATTTTTCGAATCAGGATCTCACTTTGTCACCCTGGCTGGAGTACATTGGTGCATTCATGGCTCACTGTAACCTCTGCCCCCCAGGTTCAAGTGATCCTCCCACCTCAGCCTCCTGCGTAGCTGGGACTACAGGTGTGTGCCACCACACCCAGCTAATTTTATGGTATTTTCTGTAGAGACAGGGTTTCACCATGTTGCCCAAGCCGGTCTTAAACTCTTGAGCTCAAGCGATTCACCTGCCTCGTCCTCCTAAACCATAAGTCTATTTTAAAGAGAACTTCACGTCCCTCCCATGAGTGATAAACTACTATCACTTGCCATAAAAGAAGGGAAGCTTTCTGAAAATACTAGATTGAAAGCCCAATGATGTTATTACAGTCTAGTCAGACACACTTCCCTCCTGAAGCCTCCTGAAGCTTCTTGTCCTTTCCATGTTAAAAAACAAACAACCTAAAATACCTAGATATTAGCAGGTGTTTTAAAGCACTAAAGCAGCCGGTGGAGAAGGACCTCCTTGAGATCCTTAGAGGAAGTGGAGAACTCCTCTTTGAGGTCCTTAGAGGAATTTATTTATTTATTTATTTATTATTTATTTGAGATAGAGTTTCACTCTGTCACCTACGCTGGGATGCAGTGGTGCCATCTCTGCTCACTGCAGCCTCCGCCTCCTGGGCTCAAGCTAACCTCCTGCCTCAGTGTCCTGAGTAACCAGGATTAGAGTTGTGTGCCGCGCCAGGCTAATTTTTGTATTTTTATTAGAGACGGGGTTTTTCTAAGTTGGCTAGGCTGGTCTCAAACTCTTGACCTCAGGTGATCCACTCACCTTTGCCTACCAAAGTGCTGGGATTACAGGCATGAGCCACTGCGCCCACCCCTTAGAGGAATTTAAACAGAGCAAAGTGAGCATCCCTTTCATTCAGTGAGTTTTTGTGGTTTCCCGTCCTCATTGGGTTCCACACACACTGATCTCAGGGGCTGCCTTGTGGGCACATCCTGCACCCCCCCCAGCTTTGAGAAACCCTGTTCTAGGAACATATATTCATCCTTTCCCCTAAAGCCATGTTTTTCCCGTTTGCCCCATCATGGGTCACTTGTTGCTGAAAATACAGATTCCTGGTCCCCACTCCAGGGCAATGGTAGCAGAATCTCCAGGGGGAGAGGCCTGGGAATCTGTATTTTTAATAAGCAATCCCAATCGATCCCTGGGACTGGGCAGATTTGGGAAGTACTGCTGTAAGCCAGAGGGTCACCATTTGGCCCCACATTGGAATTTCCTCTGTGGCTTTACAAAGCCCCGATGCCTGGTCTCTGGTCTCCATGCCCGACATTCTGATGTATTTCATCTCAGGAGAGCCTGCTGGGTTTGTTTTCTTTCCCTCTCCCTTCCTTCCTCCCTCCCTCCCTCTCTCCCTTCCTTCCTTCCTTCTTTCCTTCCTTTCCTTTCCTTTCCTCTTTCTTTCTTTCTTTCTTTCTTTCTTTCTTTCTTTCTTTCTTTCTTTCTTTCTTTCTTTCTTTCTTTCTCTTTCTTTCTCTCTCTCTTTCTTTTCTTTCTTTTTCTTTTTTAACGGAGTTATAATTTACAAACAAGGAAATGCAGGCTTCTTAAGGGCTCAGTTTGATGGGTTTTGACAATTGTATAAATATCCATGTAACCACCATCCAAAAGATGACGGAGAACACTCCTAGCTCTCCAGAAAGTTCCTTGGGCCCCCTTCCACACAGTTGCCACTGCCTTCTGCCCCGATGGCAACCACTTCTGACTTCTGTCACTATCACTCACTTCCACCTGTTCCTGGGCTTCACAGGAACGGGGTCATGTGCTGTGTGTGATAGAGGGGAGCCGGTCTGACTCCTTTTGCTCCCCATAAGGAATTGGGGGAGAGGGTAGATGTTCTCCAAGTAACCATGATGTGCAGCCAGGATGAGTTAAATCCACGCCTCTAAATGTTTCATTAAGCACTTACAGATTGTGTTCGCTCCAATGAGTTTTCAGGTAAAACTGCAAAATTAAAAAAAAAAAAGTAAAAGGAAGGTGTTTCCTTAGATTTTCTGTGCTGCGTGAACACTGTTCCCTCTCCTTGTCTTTTGGCCTCATCCTGGAGGTAACATTCAACCTTCAGGTCTTTTTTTTTTTTTGAGTTGGAGTTTCGCTCTTGTTGCCCAAGCCGGAGTGCAATGGGGCGCAGTCTTGGCTCACCACAACCTCCGCCTCCTGGGTTTAGGCAGCTCTTTTGTCTCAGCCTCCCAAGTAGGTGGGGTTACAGGTATGTGCCACCACGCCTGGCTAATTTTGTATTTTTAGTAGGGATAGGGTTTCTCCATGTTGGTCAGGCTGGTCTCGAACTTCCGACCTCAGGTGATCCACCTGCCTCAGCCTTCCAAAGTGCTGGGATTACAGGTATGAGCCACCATGCCCCGCCCAACATTCAGCTCTTAAACAGGACTCCCACCTTGCCTACACCATCTAAACCCCCTTACATAGATGAGTTTTCCCTCCCTTCCCAGCCCAGTGAGGGAGGAGCTATTAGTGTCCCCATTTTAGAATTCAAGATCAGCGTGAGCAACATAGAGAGACTCTGTCCCTACAAAAATTTTCTTTAATTAGCCAGACATGCCTGTAGTCCCAGCTACACAGGAGGCTGAGGCAAGAGGATCACTTGAGCCCAAGAGTTCAAGGCTGCAATGAGCTATGATTGTGCCACTGTACTCCAGCCTGGGTGTTAGAGTGAGACTCTGTCTCAAAAAAAAAAAAGTATTCCCATTTTACAGGTGATGAAACTGAGGCCCATGAAGGTGGCTGTAACCCATGTGCAGGACGCTTTCCCTACACCACATAGCTTTCTACACATAGCTTCACTGTGACCTGCCCCCAGGTGACACCCTCCACCCCACACCTCCTTTCTCCACTGAAACTTCTCTGTACTGAGCCCCAAACCCTTACACCCCAGTCTGTGTTAAGGCTGACCTGAAAGAAAGGAGCTCTCCTCCTCTTTGTAGGTAGTGACCATTAAGATCACTTATTTGATTAAGATCAGCCTCTGAAATCTGCAGGCTACTATGGAGTCTGCAGAGCACTTCCACAAGGTCACTCGGTCTCATGAGCCCCAGGTCTGTGAGAATCCCTCTCTAAAATGTGGACCCCTAAGGCCCCATCCTGAGTTCTTGAGTCAGAATCTACCACGTTGGAACCTGGGATTAGTACTTTAAAAGAATCCCCTGGTCAGGCATGATGGCTCACGCCTGTAATCCCAGCACTTTGGGAGGCCAAGGAGGGTGGATCACGAGGTCAGGAGATTGAGACCATCCTGGCCAACATGATGAAACCCCTTTTCTACTAAAAATATAAAAATTAGCTGAGCGTGGTGGCGCGTGCCTGTAATCCCAGCTGCTTGGGAGGCTGAGACAGGAGAATAGCTTGAACCAGGGAGTTGGAGGTTGCGGTGAGCTGAGATTACACCACTGCACTCAACTCTGGCAACAGAGTGAGACTCCATCTCAGAAAAAAAAAAAAAAAAGCCCTGTTCATGACTCAAGCATTTGAAGGCCGTGACCCAGACCAGGAAGAATGCAGAGCAGGTGGTCCTCTCGCTCTGTCTTCCAAATAAGGGTGTCGAGGGTTGTGCTGTCAAACGGACCCTGTAGGTGAGGGGCAGGGGCCTGGAAGACTCTTTGCCTTCCCTTGTGCTCACACCATGTAGATGCCAGCCTGAACCCCTACCTGTCTGCCTCCTGTCACCCCCATTCTGGAGCTGCTGGGGTCACTGTGCACCCTGCAGTGCCGGCTGGCCAAGGTCCTCAGTCCTGCGCCCCCGCCCTTTTCCCGCAGAGTACTCCACGCTGCAGGCGGTGCAGGCCACCATGATCCTCTCCACCATTCTCTGCTGTATCGCCTTCTTCATCTTCTTGCTCCAGCTCTTCCGCCTGAAGCAGGGAGAGAGGTTTGTGCTAACCTCCATCATCCAGCTAATGTCATGTAAGTAAGTCGACTGGCTTCCCTAACGAGGGGCTTTCTGGAGTAAGCACTCCTTCCCAGCCACCAGGAGGAGGGAGGATTTGGAAAGGAGAAATTGGCAGCCGTGCAGTGCTGTGTGCTTACCTATATGTGTGTGTGCACGTGCATGCCGTACTGCAGTGGGACGTTTTATATGCGGGAGTTTGGATTTAGTTGGGAGTCCAGGGAAGGCGTCCTGAAGACCTGAAGCCAGAGGATCTGTAGGGTGAGTACAAGTTGCTGTCCACAGTGTTCTGTCTCAGTACAGAGAGGAGGGAATAGCGTCCTGGGTGGAGGGAACAGCATGACAGAAGCCCTGTGATGCGAGGGGTGGAGAGCTGCCCAGTCGGGCTGCAGCGCAGTGGGAAGTGGGAAATGAGCCAGAAGAGCAGGCAGGGCCACACCCCATGGAGTCTTGCAGGTCTTAGAAAGGATTTGGGGTCTTTGTCCTAAGCTGATGGGAAGCCATCAACAGGTTTCAGGCCCGTGCTGGCTGCAGGGGCTAAAGAGATGAACACGGCACTGCCTCTGTCCTAGAGGAACTCAGAGGAAGCAGAGGTCTCAGAGCCTTTTTTTTCTGCTTAGGAATTTTGGCAAGGCTGAAGTCAGATCAGAAGTAAGAAGCCAAGCATGATCATTTGTTGTTTCTCAGTGATGATTTAAAGTGTTCTGATCACAAAAGGCAGAAGTCCCTTGCAGGGTGCTTTTCAATCAGGAGTTAACAGGTGGCTTAATGAAGGCAAGTAATCTGGGTGTCAGAGCCAACTTAGGCTGCTTGGCTGTCACCACCATAACTGCCACCTCCGTCCCGCCCTCCACTTCACGGGCGAGGGTCAAGTCCAAACTTGCCATGCCCTCAGGATGACCCTGAGATGTGTCATCAGCGAGGTGCAGTGACGACTTGTTCTAGTTTGCCTGGGAACATCTGTTTTAAACCAAAAAGTCCTGGCCAGGCGCAGGAGCACTTTGGGAGGCCGATGCAGGAGGACTGCTTGAGCCCGGGAGTTCAAGACCAGCCTGGGCAACATAGTGAGAAAAAAAAAATTAGCCATGCATGGAGGAGCACAACTGTAGACCCAGCTACTCAGGAGACTGGAGTGGGAGGTCATCTGAGCCTGAGAGGTGGAGGCTGCAGTTAGCTGTGGGGTGCTGTACCATTTGTATAAGTCCATTCTCACACCGTTGATAAAGACATACCTGAGACTGGGTCATTTGCAAAGGAAAGGGGCTTAATGGACTCACACTTCCACATGGCTGGGGAGGGTTCACAGTCATGGTGGAAGACAAAGGAAGAACAAAGGGACTTCTTCCACAGTGGCAGAGAGAGTGTGTGCAGGGAAATGCCCTTTATAAAACCCTCCCGTCTCGTGAGACTTATTCATTTCCACGAGAACAGTCTGGGGGAACCACCAGCCCCATGATCCAATTATCTCCCCTGGCCCTGCCCTTGACATGTGGGCATTATTACAATTCAAGGCGAGATTTGGGTGGGGACACAGCCAAACCGTATCACCACTGCATCCCAGCCTGGGGGATAGAATGAGACTCTGTTTCAAAAAATAAAGTAAAATAAACGGAAAGTCTCGCATCCTAGGAAACCCCAGTCCAGGGCAAAGTGGGGTGGCTGGTCACACTCAGCGTTCTCTCCCCTTGTGACATCTTAACTGGACATCCGGATACCACCCTTCTAGGTACAGGCAGAGAATGAAAGTGTTTTCAAGTGCAAAAGACTCCAGAGGGTCACTTATCTTGAGACCCCTCCTCCCCTGCCCTGCCAAGTCCACCACAGCCCTTCTGGGGACTTTTCTAAAGTGCAGACTCCCAAGGCCCCAGCCTGCCCTCTTGAATCAGAGTCTGCAGGGTTAGAGCCTGGGGATTTGTACTCTTGTCCCTGAGCCAAGCATTGGGGAACAATAACCCAGACCAAATGAGGCCTAAGGGAGAATGTGACCTTCCCGAGGACCCCGGGCGAGGTAGCGAGGAGGTGCCTGATCCCCCTCCTTTACTGTCTCTGTATCTGCCAGTTAGAGGCATGAACCCTCCACCCTCACCGACCCCATTAAAGGCAATTGAATCCTGTCATTTAAGTTGTGGGGAGCAAGGGGGCTTAGGCAGTTACTAACTGAAGTCTTTTCTTTTTTCTTTTTTACTTTCTTTCCCTTTCTCTCTCTCTCTCTCTCCTTTTTTTTTTTTNACGGAGTTTCGCTCTTGTTACCCAGGCTGGAGTGCAATGGCGCGATCTCGGCTCACCGCAACCTCCGCCTCCTGGGTTCAGGCAATTCCCCTGCCTCAGCCTCCTGAGTAGCTGGGATTACAGGCATGCGCCACCATGCCCAGCTAATTTTTTGTAGTTTTAGTAGAGATGGGGTTTCACCGTGTTGACCAGGATGGTCTCGATCTCTTGACTCCGTGATCCACCCGCCTCGGCCTCCCAAAGTGCTGGGATTACAGGCTTGAGCCACCGCGCCCGGCCTTCTCTCTCTCCTCTCCTCTCCTTCCTTCCTTCCTTCCTTCCTTCCTTCCTTCCTTCCTTCCTTCTTTCTTTCTTTCTTTCTTTCTTTCTTTTCCTTTCTTTCTTCTTTCTTTCTTTCTTTCTCTCTCTCTCTCTTTCTTTCTTTTCTTTCCTTCTTTCTTTCTTTCTTTTCTTTCTTTCTCTCTTTTTTTCTTTCTTCTTTCTTTCTCTCTCTCTCTCTCTCTCTTTCTTTCTTTCTTTCTTCCTTTCCCTTTCTTTCTTTCTCTTTTTTCTTTCTTTCTTTCTCTCTCTCCCTTTCTTTCTTTCTTTTTTCTTTTCTTTCTGTCTTTCTTTCCCTCTCTCTTTCTTCCCTCCCTCCCTCCCTCCCTCCCTCCCTTCCTTCCTTCTTTCCTTTCCTTCTTTCTTTTCTTTTCTTTTCTTTCACAGAATCTCTCTGTTGCCCAGGCTGAAGGACAGTGGTGAGATCACAGCTCACTGCAGCCTCAGCCTCCAGGGCTCAAGCAGTGCTCCCACCTCAGCCTCCTGAGTAGCTGGTACTACAGACATGTGCCACCATGCCTGGCTAATTCCTGTATTTTTTGTAGAGATGGGGTTTCACCATGTTGCCTAGGCTGCTCTTGCAATCCACCAAGGTCAGCCTCCCAAAGTGTTGGGATTCCAGGCATGAGCCACTGCACCCAGCTTCTGAAGTTTATTTTCTGCTATTGTCTGTGTTTGTCTGTTTATCTGTAAGGCCACTTAGCTAAAATTGATTACCCTAATATATACATACATACATATATATTTAGGAAGAAAATTCCCCCCGCATTTTAGCATGAAAGTCACATCTCCTCATTTTCCTTCCATAGCATCCTCTTCTCCCCAGCTCCTTTGCCCATTTTCTGGTCCAAAGACCCGGCCTTCCCAGTTCTGCTTCAAACTGCAGAGTGTTTAGATGCCATATCAGGCAGGGAGTTTTAGACACAAGCAGCAGATACTCGAACGCATGTGAGAGATGGAATTCCGGGGGTAGCTTGCAATAATCAAAGGAAAAGGTGAAAAACTAGGTATTGGAAAGAAGACTCAGGCACCAGCAACTGACAGGCAGCGGCTTCAGGGAGATTCAGAATCAAGGAACCTTGACAGGCTGACTGTTTATATTCAAGTTTCCAGGAGTGAGAGTCTGATTGGCGGAGACTGTCTGCTTACTCGGTCCCTGGCCAGAGAATGTCTGGGCATCTTGAAGGACAGTCCCACAAGGAGAACCACAGCACTTAACCTCATCTTAGCACTCATGTCCTTAAATATTGGGACTGCAAATATTTCTTTTTTT
Organism: Cebus imitator; assembly: GCF_001604975.1. Taxonomy (NCBI): domain Eukaryota; kingdom Metazoa; phylum Chordata; class Mammalia; order Primates; family Cebidae; genus Cebus; species Cebus imitator. Next base: position 1,343,260 of record NW_016107319.1, read on the forward strand.
TATTTTTTTTTGAGACAGGGTCTTGCTCTGTTGCCCAAACTGGAGTGCAATGGTGTGACCTTGGCTCACTGCAACCTCTGCCCTCCAGGTTCAAGTGATTCTCATGCCTCAGCCTCCCAAGTAGCTGGGACTACAGGTGTGCACCATCACACCCAGCTAATTTTTGTATTTTTAGTAGAGATGGGGTTTTGCTATGTTAGCCAGGCTGGTCTTGAACTCCTGGCATCAAGTGATCTGCCCGCCTCAACCTCCCAAAGTGCTGAGATTACAGGCATGAGCCACTGCATCTGACCAAGAACCACAAGTATTACAATTAGGATGCTTTTGCTGTATCCAAGACAAAATCCAATTAACTGTGACTTCAGCCGCAAAGATAGTTACGATTTTTACATGACAAGTACTCTGGAGGTGGAAGGTTCTGGAGCTGATTTAGCAGCATCAACGTCAAGCACTTCCACTCATTCCATCCTTCTGTTCTGTCATCTTTAGTGTTGGTGTTGATCTCTTCATGGCTCCAAAAAGGCTGCCGCAACTCCAGACATTTCATCCTAATCCAACAATGTCTAAAGCAGTCAGCAAGAGAAAATAAAGCAACTTAAAAAAGCTTTCTCTCTCTTCTCTCCTTCATCTCTCTCTTTTCAGGCAGTCTTGTTTTTTTTTTTTCTTTTTTTTTTTTTGAGACAAAGTGTTTGCTTTTGTTGCCCAGGCTGGAGTTCAATGGCACAAACTTGGCTCACTGCAACCTCTGCCTCCTGGGTTCAAACGATTCTCCTGCTTCAGCCTCCCGAGTAGCTGGAATTACAAGCACCCACCACCATGCCCGGCTAATTTTTTGTATCTTTAGTAGAGACAGGATTTCACCATGTTGGCCAGGCTGGTCTCAAACTCCTGACCTCAGGTGACCCACTGGCCTTGGCCTTGCAAAGTGCTGAATTACAAGCGTGCGTCACCATGCTCCGCCCAGGAAGTTATATTTTTCACTCAAGATTTTCTGTGGTCAGAGCTGGGACACATAGTGACCCATCTGTAACAAGTAAACAGGAACTAGATTGCCAAGAAGAAAGTTGGCAAACTATGGCTTATAGGCCAAAACTGGCCTGGCCCGTGTTTTTGTAAATAAAGTTTTATTGTAACACCCCCATGACCACTTATTTTTGTATTGTCTATGGCTGTTGTCACTCTTCTGTGGCAGACGTGAGTAGTTTGACTGTGGCCTACAGAAAACCTAAACTGCTTACCGTCTGGCCCTTTGCAGGGCACGTCTGTAGACCTCTGCTTAGACCAGTTATGTTCACCCTCTGAGATGGTGACGTGGCTGCCCAAACAAAGCTGGGTTGACTTAGCAAGAATGGGAAGCACAATAGCTACAGGGTAGGTGGCAATGTCCTGCCACAAAATATCAGTTGTAATTTTTCCAAGAGACTAAAATAAATGCCTATTAATAATAAGAGCTTAAGGCTGCACACAGTGGCTCACGTCTGTAATCCCAGAACTTTGGGAGGCCAAGGCAGGAGGATTGCTTGAGCTCAGGAGTTCAAGACCAGCCTGGGTAGTATGGCAAAATCCTGTCTCTACAAAAAAATAATAAGAAATAAAGAATAGGCCAGTCCTGGTGTCTCATACCTGTAATCCCAGTACTTAGAAAGGCTGAGGCGGGCAAATCATGAGGTTAGGAGTTTGAGACCAGCCTGGGCAACATGGTGAAACCCCGTCTCTACTAAAAAAGTACAAAAAATTAGCTAGGCATAGTGGTGGGCGCCTATAATCCCAGCTACTTGGGAGGCTGAGGCAGGAGAATCGCTTGAACCTGGGAGGTAGAGCTTGCAGTGAGCTGAGATCGCGCCATTGCACTCCAGTCCTGGCAACAGAGTGAGACTCTTGTCTCAAAAACAAACAAACAAACAACATAAAGAATAAAAGCTGAAGTTTGTCTTCAACTCTGGCTGTATGTCCCTGGGTGCCAGAGTGCACTTCGTCCATGACTTATTCAAAATGCACCTTTCTTCCTGACAGGTCTGTGTGTCATGATTGCGGCCTCCATTTATACAGACAGGCGTGAAGACATTCACAAGAAAAACACGGAGTTCTATAACCTGACCGAAGGAGGCAGCTACGGCTACTCCTACATCCTGGCGTGGGTGGCCTTCGCCTGCACCTTCATCAGCGGCCTGATGTACCTGATACTGAGGAAGCGCAAATAGAGTTCTGGAGCTGGGCTGCTTTTCTGCAGTACAGAGTCCACATTCAGATAACCATTTTGTATATAATCATTATTTTTTTGTGAGGTTTTTCTAGCAAATGTAATGTTTCCTTTAAAAGCCAAAAAAAAAAAAAAAAAAAAAAAAAAAAAAAAAAAAAAAAGAAGAGAAAAAGAAAAAAAAATCCAAAAGAGAGAAGAGTTTTTGCATTCTTGAGATCAGAGAATAGACTGTGAAGGCTGGTATTCAGAACTGCTGCCCACTCAAAAGTCTCAACAAGACACAAGCAAAAATCCAGCAATGCTCAAATCCAGAAGTGCTGGGCAGGACATTTCTTAACCATGGGGCTGTGATGGGATGAGATGAGGGGCTGGGAAAGCTGTTCTCTGGGGATGTGATTCCTATAGGTCTCAGCTGGCCCAAGCCCCGCCGGAGTCTCTCTGCCAGTGGTGGGGGGAAGGGGTGAGGTGGAGTGCAGGAGAGGAACCACAGCTTCCTGAGAGGTGCAGCCCAAGTGCCAAGTGAGAAGCAGGTGTAGCCGCCGGCCTTCCTTCTGTATCCAAATCAGAGCCCAACCAACCCTCCGGTATAGGGGTGGGTCAGAAGAAGTCTCACCTAAATTTGCCGACAGTGTCACCTGCTTGCCTTAGGAATGGTGATCCTTTACCTGCGAGCCAGATTTAGACTCACCCTTAGGCAAAACCTACAGCGCCCTCCACCGCTCCGCCCCGACCCCAGACCTACAGAATCAGAGTCTTCAAGGGATGGGGCCAGGGAATCTGCATTTCTAACACGCTCCCTGGGCAACGCTTCAGATGCATTGAAGTTGTGGACCACAGTCCAGTCCCTGGGCCAGGTGAGCAGAGCTGCCTCATAAATGCTAGGATGTCATCATGTGGGGATGGGGAGGTGGGCGTACCCACTACAGCAAACCAAAACCTTGACCTCCATCACCACAGCTATTTCCAGGGCCCCCAAACTCCATTCCTGGGCCATGTGAACTCATAGACACCTTCAAGGAGCGGGGTACAGCATCCTTCCCATCCTATCCCAGAAGGCCTGTCCCTTCTTGTCCATCACCTCATGCTATACCTGGCTGGCCTCTCACCTCTATTCCTAGAGCCTCAGTGGACCTGCCCACCATTCTTTCATTAATCAACATAAAACATGACGCGTATGCATGTGCCAGGCAGAGGTGATACCCTCTCAAGACAGCCTCCTGCTGGGGCTCATGGCCTAGTAGAGGAGACAGATTAAAAATTAATTAGAAAAACTGGCTGGGCGCAGTGGCTCACACTTGTAATCCCATCCTTTGGGAGGCCAAGACAGGTGGATCACCTGAGGTCAGGAGTTCGAGACCAGCCTGGCCAAAATGGTGAAACCCCGTCTCTACTAAAAATACAAAAATGAGCTAGGCATGGTGGCACATGCCTGTAATCCCAGCTACTCAGGGGGCTGAGGCAGGAGGAATTACTTGTACCCAGGAGGTGGAGGTTGCAGTGAGCCGAGATCATGCCACTGCACTCCAGCCTGGGTGACAGAACGAGACCCCATCTCAAAAAGAAAAACTTAATTACACACCATGATGGAGGCTGCTGAGAATACCATAAAGAATTCAAAATCGAGGCCTGTGGCATGGGAGGGGCGCTGCTTTATTCGTGCCTATTTTTAAATGCTCCTGGAGGCATCTAGGCATTTAGATCAGTCTAAATATAGCTCCTTTCAGTTTGTGCATATGACATTTATTGGGCAGTACCCGTCTGTGTAACACCCAGAGAACACGTCCATGGAGGGGCCCATGGTCCCGACAGCAAATGTGGTGAGAAGGTCCCGGGGTTCTCAGGCTTTAGGGGCTCCTGCGCCACTTGGGACAGGCTGATTAGCGGGTCTGGGTGGATGATTCCCAGGTGATTATAAGACTGCGCTGAGAAATAGAGCTCTCGGGGATTTGTCCTGCAGGGTTGAAGCATGATGTGCGTGTGGCAATCAATGCAGGCCTCCCAGAAACCATCTCAGGATAGAAGCTCTTTGGATGTCATTGTCTTTTCCCTCTTAGTTGGAGCAGCATGCTGGAGGCTGTCCTGGGATGGAGTGAGAGACTTTGTGCTGTTTAAATCCTTTTGCACTTGACCTTCTGCTTAGTGGAGTGATCGTTTGCCATCAGCTTGCTTTCAGTGGAGCTTCAGAGACATCTGGTTTGGGTAGTTTTAGGGCCACCATGGATATCTTGTCAATGCAGGATTGGGTCTTTCCTTCTACTCTTTCGTTCATTTGTTTTTGACAAATAGTGTTAAATGTTTACCATGTTCCAGGCACTGTGTGAGGCTCTGAAAATATAGGGGTGAGCAAATCCAGATATCCTCCCTGCCCTCATGAAGCTTGCAGTCTATGAGGTAGGACCCCCCCCCCCTGCCCCGCAACCCATGGAGAAGCCACCAATCAGTACAGGGTAGCCTGGGGCCAGAGACAGGACGAATGTCACCTCCTGCCTCCATGAGAAACCATCACTGGGCATGTTGTGTTCAAGAACATGGTGTACACCCCTGGGGCTAACAGGATGCTGCTACCCAAGCTCATGGAGGAAGTTGAATGTTGTTAAGTTCCCTCGAAACTTTCTACCTTGGTGGCTTTTCTATAATTTTCTGGCAGTCATGATGGAAACAAACAAAGTACCTTAGAACCAGAGATCAACTCCCAAGCAATACGTGAATTCTCTTCACAAAAAATGTCAGTGCTAGCAAGGTGCGGTGGCTCACGCCTGTAATACCAGCACTTTGGGAGGCTGAGGCGGGTAGATCACAAAGTAAGGAATTCAAGGCCAGCCTGGCTAAGATGGTGAAACCCCGTCTCTACTAAAAATACAAAAATTAGCTGGGCTTGGTGGCGGGCACCTGTAATCCCAGCTACTCGGGAGGCTGAGGCAGAGAATCGCTTGAACCCTGGAGGCAGAGGTTGTAGTGAGCCGAGATCGCGCCACTGCACTCCAGCCTGGACGACAGAGTGAGACTGCTGTCTCAAAACAGAAAAACCAAAACGTCAGGGCTATGTGAGTATCTTGTTGCATGCAGTCTGAAATGATCCTGTGGATTTTCCCGGCTGGCTGCCACTACTGTACAACATTCAGTGCCCACATCCACCTGTGCCATGAAGGTTTTCTGAGGCATGAGTGATGCCTCTTTCCTCCTGTATGACATGCATTTGGGAAGTGGGAAAGAAACCACGACATAAGGGAGAAAACATCCAACCTTCTTCCCTGTAGGCAGAATCAGCCCCCACTTGGTGCTTACTACCAGCTGTTCAAGAGCAATAACAACAAGATTAGTTGACATCCAGGAAGCAAATATTAGGACCAAAGAGAGCATCAACTGCATTTGAAGGAACTGTAGTTTGCGTATTTTATGACATTTTTATAAAGTACTGTAATTCTTTCATTGAGGGACTATGTGATGGAGACAGACTAACTCATTTTGTTATTTGCATTAAAATTATTTTGGGTCTCTGTTCCAATGAGTTTGGAGAATGCTTGACTTGCTGGTCTGTGTGAATGTGTGTACATATACCTGAATACAGGGACATCAGAGGCCTCCTCACTTCCACACACTCTGCTATAGTTTTCGTGCTTTTGTGGACACCCCTCATGAACAGGCTGAAGTTCTAGAACGCTCTGTGTTCGCTGATGATGAGGAAACCTAGAACTTCAAGCCGGTTTGTAAACACACTAGACACAGTGGCCTAGATAGAAGCTGTATCACAGTTTCAAATCTGCCTTGGGGGGTATTACTAAACTCACTAATAGTTTAAAGGTTACTGATGATAGAGCAAGTTGGACAATTTCGTGGTGTTGGGGAAATGCTAGGGCAAGGCCTAGAGGTTGACTTTGGATTTTGGTTTGGGGAGAAATGTGATTTTAGGGCAGTTAGAAACTTTCTACTTAATGTACCTTTAAAATAGTCCATTTTCTATGTTTTGTATAATCTGAAACTGTACATGGAAAATAAAGTTTAAAACCAGATTGCCTAGAGCAAGACTCGAATGTTCCCAACGGTGATGACATCTAGGGGAGACAGCTGCCATTTTGGGTGGCAGGGGGTCAGTCGATTTCTCATCCAGATCACAATGGACGGTTTTTACAGCAAGCAATTAGTAAATGGACAATTTGTCACTGGACAATCGCTGCCTCTTTAATGGGGCTGGCTTTGCCGCCCTGCGGACTGTAGCCACACGCAATTCCATGCATCCAAGGGCCCCATGCTTGGGAGAATGATCTGCTAGTGCCACTTAAATGAGTTTATATCTATATATTTCTTGTAGAGACACAGTCTTGCTATGTTGCCAACACTGGTCTAGAACTCCTGGCCTTGAGCAATCCTCCTGCCTCAGCCTCCCAAAGTGCTGGGACTGCACGTGTGAGCCTCTCACTGTGTCCAGCATAAAGTAGAACATTCTTATAAGAAATGAATGTTTCTTAGTCATGGAGGAGAATGCTCCTACAATTTATGAATTTGTTCATCCATCCATCCATTCATTCATTCTTTTATAGAAGGGGGTCTCTCACTATGTTGCCTATGCGGGTTTTGAACTCCTGGGCTCATGTGATCCTCCCACTTTGGCTCCCCAAAGCATTGAAATTGCAGGTGGGAGCCACTACACCCGGCTTTAAAGTTCTTCATATTTGAACAAGCAACCCCATATTTTCACTTCTCAGGGATCCCCCCAAATGACTGATCCTGTTTTTCTTTTTTTTAACCTTCCTGTTCATTGTTAATAGATTATGTTTTTTCATTCCATTTGTGTTTAATAAAGACCTCTGCTTTAAAGGATGAGATCATGATGGAATCAGATGATTTTATACCACATACTCTGCTGAAAACTTGAAAATTCAGCCAGAGAGAGAGATGGAGGGAGGGAGGGAGAGAGAGAGAGAGAGAGAGAGAGAGAGAGAGAGAGAGAGAGAAACCTTTACTTTTTATCTAAGGAATGCCAAAGGTAGTAAAAGCTATCTTTGTATTTTGAGAACACTAATTTCCTTACTGCCACACGGGGTTTTCCAGCTAAAATCTCCAGAGCCTACTGTCTGCATTCTTTGTGTTTCTAGTTTGAATCTTTTTTTCTTTTTTTTGTCCATGTGGCTGGTGGATGGTGATCATCCCAAAACACTCAATTTCATATTTCTTCCATTCAGAAAGTCAGCCTCTCATTCATTCTCTAAATATTTGCATAGCTGTAATGGTACAACCATTGTGCTAGGTGTTATGTACAATGTGATGCACTTAGTCCCTGCCTTGATCTGGATGATATCAGTGTCAGTTTCAAGTTTCCAGGACTAGATTCCGATGGGTCTGTCTTGGGTAACACACTCACTCATCCTTGCCCCAATACTCGGCAGGAGTCAGGAGTTATATATTAAACATGAGGGGCTGGGTGTGGTGGCCCATGCCTATAATCCCAGCACTTTGGGAAGTGAAGGCAGGAGGACCACTTGAGGCCAGGAGTTTGAGATCAGCCTGGGCAGCATAGCGAGACCCCATCTCTATAAACACTAAAAAATCAGCTAGGCATGGGGGTGTGCTCCTGTAGTCCCAGCTACACCGGAGGCTGAGGTGGAGAATTGCTTGAACCTGGGAGGTTGAGGCTACAGTGCGTTGTGATTGCACCACTGCACTCTAGCCTGGGCAACAGAAACTCTCTTTCAAAAAATGAAAATTCTTACACATTCATAAAATGAATTAACCCCTTCCCAAGAGGGATATAACCTGAAGTCTCAACCAGTTTCCACTTCCAACTCCCACTCCAGGGCCATAGGTGATGTGCTGTGATCTCAATCAGGTCCAGCTGGGGCTCCTTATGGCCTGGCAGTGGGTGGCTAAAGGTTCGATCATGTCCTCCCGAAAGCCCCTCGTAGGTAATGGAGACAAAGGCCCAGGACATTATCATGAATTGTCTCCTTAGAAAAGGGACAGGCAGAGCATCAATGTCCAGTGGCCACAGTTTCATTATTGGTCACAAATACCAAGAAGCCCCTTCCCTGGCGGGAGGGACACTTGCCTGGCTGCTCCATCCATTGCTCTTGGTTCTGCTCAATGAAACCATGTCCTTCATCGGCTGTCCCCCATGGGCAGATTTAAGACGGGCAGCGTGGAGGAGGCCCTTTCCTTCTTCCTCTGGGCGTGAAGCCTAGTGTCTCAGAGTTAATTCAGGGTTGGATTCAAGCTCTTCTCAGTCACAGATGGGGTTCCTTTGACCATGCAAGGTCTTGTCTGGACCTAATTTCTTGAAGTTTTTTTCAGAGCAGAAAACATTTATTATCGTAGCGGTTTTGACAGTCAGGAATCCAGTAGTGGCTTATCTGGGTAGTTCTGCCTATGGCTTTTATGTGATGGGTCTGATAATTTGAGCCTAAGAATTCCTGGCCCCGTGCCTCTGAGCTTTGAGGCAATAACTGCAAAGCCCTTCTAATGTGAGCTGTCTTTCGAGGCTTGCCCTCTGTCTGATGAAAAATGCTAAAGGATCTAGCATGTCTTTGCTGGAATCCTATACGTCTTATCTCCTGCTTAGCTTTTTGCCTTCACACTATTGGTCGTTAGTTCATAGCAGGGCTTAACAGATTACTTGCTTTTACATGGCTTACAAGCTGAGAATTTATCTTGCATTCTTAAAAAGTTGTGTAAATGGTTGGGCACAGTGACTCATACCCATAATTCCAGCACTTTGAGAGGGTGAGACAGGAAGATCGCTTGAGCCCAGGAGTTTGAGACCAGCCTGGGAAACATAGCAAGATTCTGTTTCTACCAAAAAAAAAAAAAAAAAAGCTGTGAATGGTGGCACAGGCTATGGTCCCAGCTACTGGAGAGGCTGAGGCAGGAGGAGTGATTGAACTTGGGAGGTGAAGGCTGCAGTGAGCCGTGATTTTGCCACTGTAGTCCAGGCTGGGCAACAGAGTGAGACTGTTTCATCAAAAAGAAAAAAAGTTGTAGGCTGGGCCCAGTGGCCACTCCTATAATCCCAATGCTTTGGGAGGCCAAGGCAGGTGGATCACTTGAGGTCAGGAGTTTGATACCAGCCTGGCCAACATGGTGAAACTTCATCTCTACTAAAAATACAAACATTAGCTGGGTGTGGTGGTGAACACCTGCAATCCCAGCTATCTGGGAGGCTGAGGCAGGAGAATTGCTTGAACTAGCGAGGTGGAGGTTGCAGTGAGCTGAGATCATGCCACTGCACTCCAACCTGGGCAGCAGAGCAAGACTCTGTCTTTAAAAAAGAAAAAAAATGAAAAATAATGCAAAGAAGAAGATACAACGAAGACCTCATGTGGGCCAGGCACGGTGGCTGACGCCTGTAATCCCAGCACTTTGGGAGGCCGAGGCGGGTGGATCAGTTGAGGTCAGGAGTTCGAGACCAGCCTGACCATCATAGAGAAGCCCTGTCTCCAAAAAAAAAAAAAAAAATTAGCCAGGCATTGTGATGGGCACCTGTAATCCCAGCTACTCGGTAGGCTGAGGTAGGAGAATACCTTGAACCCAGGAGCCGGAGGTTACAGTGAGCCAAGATGGTGCTGCTGCACTTCAGCCTGGGTGACAAGAGCAAAATTCAGTCTCAAAATAAATAAAAAAGACCTTATGTTGCCTGCAACACCTGAAGTATGTACTATCTGGCACTGCATAGAGAAAGTTTGTCAACTCCTGGTCTAGCAATTGACCGGTCCATTTCTGTAACTCTCTAAATCTTTGGATTCTCCATCAATGTAGATTGCAGGCTTCAGGCAGGAAGAATCTTAGCAAAGCGGCATTGTCTCCCATTTTGCCATTGGACCATGTTTGGCCCAAGATTTATTTTTCTTGTATTTGCTGAAGTCTGTAATAAATTGAACTTGCCAACATCCTGATATGTTTCTACAGTTTCTCTTGATACTACAACATCCGCAGCGTCATGGTCGGTGTAAAATAGGTGACAGTTTGAACCAGGCTTCAACTATGGCCCATGGGCCATGTCCAGCCCACCGCCTGATTTTGTAAATTAAGTTTTATTGGGACACTCGTTTACATAGTGTTCATGGATGCTTTCCAAAGCAGAGCTGGGTCGCTGCAATAGAGACCATATAGACCAGAGTCTGAAATATTTACTATCGGGCCCTTTCCAGGAAAAGTTTCTCAAATCAAATATTTTGCAATAGCATGACAAGGGTAACAGCTTCTCAGCCTGAATAGCAGGATCTCCACTGCCCTCTGACCTGCCACTGCCATTCAGCCAGTTCCACGTGAGAGTGTCTGTTGCTTGCAGCAGTAACATATGCTACCAAACTTAGTATGTCAAGGTTCTCAGTTGCAAGCACTAGTGCCTCTGGCTGATTTAAACGGAAAAGAAATTTATTAAAGGGAAAGGGAGTAGTGCCCAGGCTTGAAAGCATGAAGCCAAGTCCCCCCCTAGTTGCCTCAGATTGTTCCACAGAACAATTTGGTAAGAAAACCACTGCCATCACCACAAGATGGTACAGCTTGCAGCCACTATCTGCACCTGTGTTACCCCTACTTCTGTGGTTTGGAAGCCTGGCACGGTGCCTCTGATTGGTGAAACCTGGATCACATGACCATGTCCTGGCTGCAAGGAAGGCTGGGAAATGATGGGCAGCCATCTTCAGTTTACAACATGGGTGGTGAGTTCTGCAACCCTCCAAGACTCAGAAGGAAGGGAATTACCCAACATAAGAAGGAAGTTCGGATATTGGGCAAACAAAATATCAAATGTCTACTAAATCTTGTCAGAAACCCAGTTCCTTGTCTACCCACAGCTAAGCTAGCAATTCCTAAACTATATTCATCCATATCACACCTATATGCTCTTTGCTATATTATGTACAGTCTGCACTGTTGTTATATACTAAGCCTTTTTCTTTTTTTTCCTTTTTGAGATAGGATCTCCCTCTGTCACCAAGGCTGGAGTGCAGTGATACAGTCATAGCTCATTGCAGCCTCAACTTCCAGGGCTCAAGCAATCTTCCCATCTAAGCCTCCCAAGTAGCAGGGACTAGGGGTGTGCACCACCACACTGGCTAATGTTTTATTTTTATTTTTGTAGAGATAGGGTCTGGCTATGTTGCCCAGGCAATCTGGAATTCCTGGGCTCAAGCGATCTTCTACCTTTGCCTCCCAAAGTTTTTTTTTTTTTTTTTTTTTTTTTCAGGTGGCGTCTTGCTCTGTCACCCAGCCTGCACTGCAGTGGTATGATCTTGGCTCATTGCAACCTTCACCTCGCAAGTTCAAGCGATTCTCCTGTCTCAGCACTCCAAGTAGCTGGGATTACAGGCGCACAGTACCAAATCTGGTTACTTTTTGTATTTTTAGTAGAGACAGGGTTTCTCAATGTTGGTCAGTCTGGTCTTGAACTCCTGACCTTGTGATCTGGCCACCTCAGGCTTTCAAAGCTCTGGGATTACAGGCATGAGCCACCGTGCCTGGCCCACCCCCAGCTAATTTTTGTATTTTTAGTAGAGATGGGGTGTCACCATGTTGGCCACGGTAGTCTCAAACTCCTGACCTCAAGTGATCTGCCTGCCTCAGCCTCCCAAAGTGTTGGGATTACAGTCATAAGCCACCACGCCCAACCCCAAAGTGTTTTACATGTCAACATGTAGTATAAATCTGTACTTCTCCCTCCAAATAATGTTTCTCAAAATTTTCCTGCTTTCAATGCATTTGCTTTATGGCCTGGAGAAGCCAAGCGTCCAGAAAGTGAACTAGCAGGTACTACTGCCGCCCCCTAGTGGTGGTGTGTGACAACATGGTATAGGAACAAAGCATTGAAGCAAAGATCCGATTGCACATCCAACTTAGCCCAAACCCAATGCAGCTGATAAAAGCTAATGTGCACACATCCTGATTAGTTTAGAGTTAAATCTGTTACTGCCAGAACACGGCTATGTACCTATCTTCATTTATCTCAATTTATTAATATGTAGCCATATGATTAACCATGTGATTTTGGTACTTTGTTAATAGAATGTTACTACATTGAGACAGATTTACAGTTTGCAACTGAATGTCAGTGTAGAATTGACTCTACTTGTATGATGAAAAGATTATGTTTTCAGTACAAACCCATTATGAACTATTTATTCATGTATTTATTTTTGAGACAGAGTCTTGCTCTGTTGCCCAAGCTGGAGTGCAATAGTGATAGCTCTGCTCACTGTAGCCTCTGCCTCCTGGGTTCAAGTGATCCTCCTGTCTCAGCCTTCCAAAGTGCTGGGATTACAGGAGTCACCTACTGCACTCAGCCTTGAGCTCATTTTATTTTATTATTATTATTTTTTAATAGAGACAGGGTTTCACCCTGTTGGTCAGGATAGTCTCGAACTCCTGACCTTAGGTGATCTGCCTGCCTTGGCCTCCCAAAGTGCTGGGATTACAGGCATGAACCACTGTGCCAGGCCTATTTTATTTTGAGACAGAGTCTCGCTCTTTCACCCAGGCTGGAGTGCAGGGGCACGATGGTTCAAGCGATTCTCCTGCCTCAGTCTCCTGAGTAGCTGGGATTACAGGTGACTGCCACCACATCCAGCTAGTTTTTGTATTTTTTAGTAGAGACGGCGTTTCACCATTTTGGCCAGGCTGGTCTTGAACTCCTGACCTCAGATGATCCACCTGCCTGGGCCTCCCAAAGTGCAGGGATTACAGGCGTGAGCCACTGTGCCCAGCCTGAATTCATTTTAAACAGGTGTATTATGAAGTCCTTGTGAGTGTTTTCTTTCAAAAATTTTTCTTGTAAGAGCTGCATATTGTATACCTGCAGGGCAGGATTTCGCAGCATCAGCACAATTGACATCTGGGCTGCGAAATCCTTGGTGGGGACAGTCCTGTACACTATAGGATGTGTGGCAGCATCCCTGGCCTCTACCTACTAGATGTCAACAGTGCGCCCCACCCCCCACCACTGTTGTGACAACCAAAAATATCTCTAGACATTGACAAATCCCCCCTACAAGGGGTGGGGACCAAATTGCCTCCAAGGGATGCTACTGCTGTAGGGTTTTGTATACACCAGGAAAAACGGTGAATGGCAACCATGATGGTGAGGCTCCTCAGGGGCTGTTGGAAATTGCCAGTGAAAGTGATGGGCCTGGAGCAGCTCACACCCATCTGGAAGGAAAGCCAGTGACAGTCTCTCCCCCATGGCCTTTGGCATCTCTCTGAACATACGGGAGAACAGCACAGGATGTTCCCTGTCCCAAAGCTGAAAAGGCACATTTGCTCAATATTTGTCATCAGCTAGAACAAACAGACCAGAGGAACCAGGAAGAAATGGCTTCTCTGTGTTTGTAGGACAATAGTGTAATTTCACCAGGGTCTTGAACACATGTGAGGGAAGAGAGGTGTCACTTCACCTTGGCGCAGGGTTAAAGCACTGACTTTTTTTTTTTGCTTGAGCTCTGGACTTCAAGACCAGCTTGGGTAATGTAGCGCGACCCTGTTTCTACGAAAAATTTAAAAAATCAGCGGGGTGGGGTGGCACATACCTGTGGCCCCAACTACTCAGGAGGCTGAGGTGGGAGGATCGCTTGAGCCCAGGAGACTGAGGCTGAAGTGAGCTGTGACTGTGCCACTGCACTCCAGCCTAAGCAACAGTGCTTCCCCTAGTCCCCCTCCTGATTAAGTTCTGGTGCTCTCAGCGGCTCTGAGTTTTCTGAAAGATTTCTCTCTCTCTCTTTCTTTTTTTGAGACGGAGTCTCGCTCTGTCACCCAGGCTGGAGTGCAGTGGTGCAATCTTGGCTCACTGCAACCTCTGCCTCCGGGGTTCAAGCGGTTCTTGTGCCTTAGCCTCCCGAGTAGCTGGGACTACAGGTGCATACCACTACACTCAGCTAATTTATTTATTTTTATTTTTAGTAGAGACAGGGTTTCACCATGTTGGCCAGGCTGGTCTCAAACTCCTGACCTCAAGTGATTCTCCTGTCTCAGCCTCCCAAAGTGCTGCGATTACAGGTGTGAGTCACCACACCCGGCTGAAGGTTTTCTCTCTTAATCAATGTCTGCACCCTGCTGCAAAGCTCTAGAAACCTTCGTCCTGTTTTATATTTTCACAGGGAGCAGGAAAGAGCTGAGGTTTCCTATGTGATTTATTTGGTCACATTTAACTTAGTCCATTAGATAAGCTTTGTCATAGTGCGTTGCATAGACTAAATGGCTTCTATGGTTTCCTTGAGATTTGGATACTTTTCCACTTGTGTTGGATTTGCAGCTGAAACTAATTTATTTTAATTGACATCACCCAATTCCCATTTTATAAAAGGATGAGCTCTTGAGAGAGAAGAGTAGGGAGGATTCTAGAAGCGTGATGAGAAGCTTCACCCACAAGAACGTCAGTTTCTAAGCGGGATTGAAGCTCTGGATTTAAGAACACAGCCAAGGAAAAGCTTTGGACTCTGAGTTTAGAGAAGCTGACTGAAATGTAAGGCAATTCCAGTTAAGATTTGTGAATCAAGGTAAGAATCAAATGCAACTGAGATCAACGCAGAGGCCTGGAAGGTAAGGGCTGTATTTTACCTCTTTTAGCTTAGAGACTTGCAACATTGGTTCTACATTTTAAATATGTTATTTAGTAGTGTTGTGAACTCAGCTGGTTTCGACATTGAAAAGGATAAAAATAGCTTATAAAAACAAAACGGTTTTTTAAAAAAACAATAAAATGCATGTTTCATTTAAATTGCAAAAATGAAAGGAAGAAGCACTCCTGCCACCTAGTGGGCATCTCCCCACATTGTTCTTACAGGTCTTTGAGGGGTGAAATTCGTGTGGTTGAATCTAGGTTGAACAAAGAAACATTCCAGCCCCAGCAGCACTTGGGTTTTCTTAACTTCCCCTTGGCTTGGGATCTATATTTTCTGTTTTGAGTTAAGATTTTTATAAACGAAAGCAATCTGGTTTGGCCAGATACAAGTTCATGTCTCCTTGCCTGTGTCGTCGTGAGCTGCTCTCTGGAAGTCTCTTGTGTATATTTTTACTTGTTAACCTCTTGTGTCCCCCACTAGCAGGTCAGCTGCAAGAGGGCAGGGATTCTGTCTAGTCTTGCTGTTCATGATAGCGCCTGCTCCACTGCCTGGCCTATATATAGTCAGTCGGTAGTTCCTTGATGAATGAAAATATAACAAATAGGTGAAAATAGAGTTTTGCGTTGCCTAAGTGGTATGTTCCAAGCCTTTACCATGTCATAAACCTCTTAGTTCAACTGCTAATAATTTCTTCTGGGTTTTGGGTTAAAATCAACCTACCCAAGTTTGGCCTCTGTTTTGCTCCAAGAAGTAACCCCTGCCCATAGATGCACCAGATCAGAGTTATATAGAGCCCATTGGCCTGAAAGAAGGCCTCCAATCCTGCTACTGAACTATCCCAAATATCTCTCTGCTTGCTACTTGTGGGTCCCAACTTGCAGGCAAGAGGTGGGTGAGTGTCCCTGGCTCATGGAACATTTTTTTTTTTTTTCCATAAGGAGGTAAGTGGTAGATGAATAAAATTAGCCCAGTGGGAACTGATTTCAAGGTGAGGAGTGGTGATTAGGGTAATTTGTAGGTAGTCCAGAGAATGCCCATCATTCTTGTTAATTACCATCATGTGTTGTTTCGATAGTGGTCAGACGGGTTTGAATTGATCATTGGCTATGATTAAGGAACTTCCTGTGAAGGGCCCTCCCTTCACAGGCATTCGGATCATTAATCCCATAGATTATTCACATTATTAGGAATTTCCCGTGGAAGCTCAATACTTTCCTGAATCTGAATAGTTAAACCTCTGTGTTGCAAAAATCAAATGCCATCTAGCTTTTGTGTTATCTTGGCTAAATCCAGTCAATCCCAGCTTGTTCAATGGCATTTATAATACTCTGCTCCCCCATATCCAGAGAATCATAACTGGGTTGGAAATAGTTTTATTTAATATTGGGTGTAGAAAGATTGTTTTCATAGACCAGACAGCATTTACCTCCATCAAAGTAAGAAAAAGGAATGTCCGAGTGTGTCCTTGATCCAGTGATCACAGCATCTGTTGATGTAGTCCTTGATATCAGCCTTATAGATCAAACTTACTGTCATCTTTAAAGAACTTTACTTCATCCAAGCACCGTGGCTCACACCTGTAAAACCAGC
Organism: Cebus imitator; assembly: GCF_001604975.1. Taxonomy (NCBI): domain Eukaryota; kingdom Metazoa; phylum Chordata; class Mammalia; order Primates; family Cebidae; genus Cebus; species Cebus imitator. The sequence continues at coordinate 1,359,592 of NW_016107319.1, forward strand.
ATTTTGGGAGGCCGAGGTGGAAGGATCACTTGAGGTCAGGAGTTCCAGACCAGCCTGGGCAACATGGTGAAACCCTGTCTCTACTGAAAAAGTACAAAAATTAGCCAGGCATGGTGGCATGTGCCTGTAGTCCCAGCTACTCGGGAGCCTGAGGCATGAGAATCCTTTGAACCTGGGAGGTGGAGGTTGTAGTGAGCTGAGATTGTGCCATTGCATTCCAGCCTGGGTGACAGAATGAGATTCAATCTCAAAAAAAAAAATAAATAAATAAAATAAAGGCCGGGTGCAGTGACTCATGCTTGTAATCCTAGCACTTTGGGAGTTCAAGGCGGGCGGATCACAGGGTCAGGAGTTCTAGACTAACCTGGCCAACACAGTGAAACCGTGTCTGTACTAAAAATACAAAAACTAGCCAGGTGTGGTGGTGGGTGCCTGTAATCCCATCTACTCGGAAGGCTGAGGCACAAGAATTGCTGGAACCTCGGAGGCAGAGGTTCCAGTGAGCTAAGATCATGCCACTGCACTCCAGCCTGGGTGACAGAGTGAGACTCCATTTCAAAAATAAAATAAAATAAAATAAAAAACTTAATGGCATTGACAAATGGTTGTCCTTCCCACAAACCAACCAGCAGCCCTAGTATCAGAATTATGGGAAATTTTTCCTTTCAAAGAGACTTGAGAAAGTGCTGTGTCCTGGTGTAGAATGTATTGGTATTTCATTGTCTTTATGAAAGGGCCTTGCTTGTTGACCAGTGATAGTTTGCATTTTAATTAATTTTTGTCCTTTCCCACCATCTAAACAGCTAATCTGTTGTAACTCCTGTGGTTACTGTCTTTTTAGACTTTGCCTGTGTGTTTTGATGTTTGAATTCCAGTGGAGAGTGTTCTTCATCCTGACACAGTCCCACCACCCGTAGTTCAATTGTGGGAGAGGAAAAACTTTTCCTTTCTCCTTTTAGATTCTGTGACTGGAGCCTATAAATTAAACTGACAATAGGCAGATGAACAGGAGGAAAGACATACAAATTTTAATATTTTTACAAGTGTTGGGGCTTCACACAAAAGGAGTGAAAATACAAAGCAGTGGTTAGACTTTGGGGCTTATATACCATTTTCCTATTTTGCATTTTTTTTGAGGTAGAGTCTTGCCTTGTCACCTAGGCCGGAGTGCAGTGGCGCGATCTCGGCTCACTGCAATCTCTGCCTTCCGGATTGAAGCAATTCCCCTGCCTCAGCTTCCCAAGTAGCTGGGACTGCAGCCATGAGCTACCATGCCTGGCTAATTTTTTGTATTTTTAGTAGAGATGGGATTTCATCATGTTGGCCAGGCTGGTCTCGAACTCCTGACCTCAGGTGATCCTCCTGCCTCAGCCTCCCAAAATGCAGTGATTAAAGGTGTAAGCCACTGCGCCCAGCCTTATATGCCATTTTCACAAAAGGTGACAAATTGTGCAGCAGTGACTAGACAAAAGAAGGAGCTTGGGGGCCAGGCGTGGTGGCTCATGCCCATAATCTCAGCACTTTGGGAGACCAAGGCAGGAGGATCACTTGAGGTCAGGAGTTCAAAAGTAGGTTGGGCAAGGTAGCAAGACTCTGCTTCTACAAAAAAGTTATTGTTTACTTTTTTTTTAGACAGAGCTCTGCTCTTGTTGCCCACGCTGGAGTGCAATGCGCAATTGCAGCTCACTGCAACCTCCACCTCCCGGTTCAAGCACTTCTCCTGCCTCAGCCTCCCTAGTAGCTGGGATTACAGGAATGCACCACCATCCCCAGCTACTTTTGTATTTTTAGTAGAGACAGGGTTTGGCCATGTTAGTCAAGTTGGTCCTGAATTCCTGACCTCGGCTAATCTGCCTGCCTTTGCTTCCCAAAGTGCTGGGATTACAGGTGTCAGTCACCATGCCTGGCCAAAAAAAATTTTTTTTTTTTTTAATTAGCCAGGAATGGTGATGTTAATCCCAGATACTGAGGAGGCTGAAGTGGGAGGATCTCTTGAGCCCAAGAGTTGGAGGCTGCAGCGAGCCATGATTGTGTCACTGCACTCCAGCCTGGGGGGCAGAGAATGTCTAAGGTGGGGGGAGGGAGAGAGACAGAGGGAGAGAGAGTGAGGGAGAGAGAGAGAAGGAGAGGAAGGGAGGGAGAGAGGGGAGGGAGAGAGAGGGAGTGTGAGCATGGGCATGGGCGAGCATGGGCTCCTAGGTGTGGGAAATTGTGGAAAGGTGATGAGGAAGTGGTGGGTAAGGGTTGTTTAGTAATGTTTGTCATGCCAACTCATCTCTGTGCCAGCCGTCCTGCTATGGAATAGGGAAACGTCTTTACATGGGGGAATTTCCTTGTCTAGGCAGAAGGGGAAAGGGCAGAGAGCTCTTTTTGACTGCAGTTTCTCCACTGCCTTCAGCTTGAAATTAGCCTTATACCAAAGTGGCCTGTTTGGGTGTACTGTGTTCTGATTCCCTTCAACACAGATAGAAAATCAAGGTAAATGCACACGCCTTACCCAAAAGTCTTATGAAGGTGAAAGGTGGGAACTCATTGGATTGTATTTGTCTACCTTAAAGGGCTCTTCTCTCTCTCTCTCTCTTTTCTGAGATGGAATCTTGCTCTGTTGCCCAGGCTGGAGTGCAGTAGTGTGATCTTGGCTCACTGCAGCCTCTGCCTCCTGGGTCAAGTGATTCTCTTGGTCCTGCCTCAGCCTCCTAAGTAGCCGGGATTACAGGCGCCAGACATCACACCCAGCTAATTTTTGTATTTTTAGTAGAGATGGGGTTTCACCATGTTGGTCAGGCTGGTTTTGAACTCCTGACCTCAAATGACCCACCCACTTCCACCTCCCAAAGTTCTGGGATTACAGGTGTGAGCCACTGTGCCCGGCCCCCACCTCCGCCCCCGCTGCCCTTCTAAGTTCAATTCTTTTAGTCTATCATCCTGGATTTGTGGTAATGGGTAATATGTAAGGTTGTTAGTCTGTCTCTGCACTTTGGAACCTTGACTGCCATGTGACAATTTAGGAGAAGGTCTCTGTGCTTTCATGATGCTGGACACATAGGACTGAAGTAGGAGCCCTTGAGGAAATTGATGGAGGGCTTTGCAGCTTCCTTACTGGGGGGTAAAACCTCTCCCAGCAAATGTGGTTGTCTGGGAGTATCCAGGGGAGCCCACCTCCATGGCATATGGGGCAAGGGCCTGGTGTCATTTCTTTTAACAAGTCACGGCTCCCAGTGGAGACTGAATGTATTAGTCAGGCTAGGGCTGCTGTAACAAATTACCATAAACAGCCGAGCGCAGTGGCTCATGCCTGTAATCCCAGCACTTTGGGAGGCCGAGGCTGGCGGATCACTTGAGGTCGGGAGTTAGAGACCAGCCTGGCCAACATGGTGAAACCCTGTCTCTACTAAAAATACAAAAATTAGCCAGTCATGGTGGCACTTACCTGTAATCCTAGCTACTTGGGAGGCTAAGGCAGGAGAATTGCTTGAACCTGGAAGGCAGAGGTTTTAGTGAGCCAAGACTGTACCACTGCACTCTAGCCTGGGCAACAGAGGGAGACTCTATCTAAAAAATAAAAAATAAAAAATAAAAATTACTATAAATTTGGTGACCTAACACCGCAGAAATTAGTTTTCTCACCATTCTGGAGGCTGAGGTGTCCCAGGACTACAACTGGTCTGGAGGCCCTCATGGAGACTTCTCCTTCCTTCTTCCAGCTCCTGGTGGCTCCAGGTGTCCCCTGGCTTTTGGCTGCCTCACTCCTGTCTCCACCTCTGTCCTCACATTGCATCTCTTCTCTCTCTTGTCTCTGTGTGTCGCTTATCAGGACATTTGTCTTTAAATTTAGAGCCTAGATCATCCAAGATGATCTCATCTTGAGATCCTTAATTATATCTGCAAAGATCCCTCTCCCATCCCCTCCCCTCCCTTTCTCTTCTTTTTTTTGAGATGGAGTCCCGTTCTGTTGCCCAGGCTGGAGTATAGTGTGGTATGATCATAGCTCATGTAGCCTTGACCTCCTGGACTCAGGCAATCCTCCCAACTCAGCCTCCTGAGTAGCTGGGGCTACCAGTGTGGATCACCATGCCTGGCTAATTTTTCATTTTATTTTTTTGAGATGGAGTCTCAATCTGTTGCCCAAGCTAAAGTGCTGCAGTACAGTCTTGGCTCACCGGATCGCACCAGTGCACTCCTGCAACCTCTGCCTCCCACGTTCAAGGGATTCTCCGCCTCAGCCTCCCAAGTAACTGGGACTAGAGGTGCATGCCACTATACCCAGTTAATTTTTTATTTTTAGTAGAGACAGGGTTTCACCAGTTAGCCAGGATGGTCTCGATCCCATGACGTCGTGATCTGCCTGCGTTGGCCTCCCAAAGTGCTGGGATTACAGTCATCAGCTACCACGCCCAGCAAATTTCTTACTGTTTTTAGAAATGGGGTCTTGCTATGTTGCTGGTCTCAATTCCTGGGCTCAAGCAATCCTCCTGCCTTGGCCTCCCAAAGTGCTGGGATTACAGGCATGAGCCACTGCACCTGGCCGATCGTTTTTCCAGATAAGATCACCTTCACAGATTCTAGGATGCACATGGGATGCAGATAAATGCTGGAAGGGCTCAGAGGAAGCTTCTTGATGATAGAGTAGAGTTTCTTTGCATTGGCAAGGGAAGCACGCACATTTGTAGAGCAGTTACCCTTTGCAATCTTGAGTGGAGTCCCTTCCATCCACATTAATTTGTTGATGGGAGCTCTGTGTTTCTTCATCATTACCGCCAGGTGGCAGCCAAGAACCTAGAGTCAGGCAGGATCATGCTTGCTGCCTGACTTGAAGCCCGAGTACAGGGTCTTAGCTACTGAACTGAGATCCAAGTTTCCAAACAAAGACAGAGGATGCCAGTTCAGCTTTGCTCTGGCCTAGTCAGTAATATGTCACTTAATAGGCGGAATTACCAGATAAGTCTACAAGCCCGCCTAGTGTGGCAATAACTTACCCCAACTGTTTAAACATTTACATAGCACACACCTGTTTTGTTTTGGTTTTTGAGATGGAGTTTTGCTCTTGTTGCCCAGGTTGGAGTGCAATGGTATGATCTCGGCTCACTGCAACCTTCATCTCCTGGATTAAGCAATTCTCCTGCCTCAGCCTCCTGAGTAGCTGGGATTATGTCCAGCTAATTTTGCATTTTAGTAGAGATGGGGTTTCTCTATGTTGGTCAGGCTGGTCTCGAACTCCCGACCTCAGGTAATCCACCTGCCTTAGCCTCCCAAAGTGCTGGGATTACAGGCATGAGCCAGTGCACTGGGCCTGCACACTGTTAATTTTGCCTGCTTGGACTTTCTTGCCTCACTTTGGGATCGTGGACCCAGTCTTTATTTGGGAGTGTTAATCACATTAGCTCATACCCTAGAACACTTATGTTTCAAAGATAGGTATATTGCCAGGTGCGGTGGCTCACGCCTGTAATTGCAGCACTTTGGGAGGCCGAGGTGGGTGGGTTACGAGGTCAGGAGTTTGAGACCACCCTGGCCAAGATGGCGAAACCCCGTCTCTACCAAAACTACAAAAATTATCCTCGCGTTGTTGCTGGTTTTGGGGGTGCAGAGGAACGCTTAGCTCCCCGGAGAGGACGTTTGTGCAGNGTCTCTAATAAAAATACAAAAATTAACTGGGTGTAATGGCATGCACCTGTAATCTAGCTACTCAGGAGGCTGAGGCAGGAGATAACTTGAACCCAGGGGACAGAGGTTGTAGTGACCTGAGATCATGTCATTGCACTCCAGCGTGGGCGACAGAGTGAGACTCCATTTCAACAACAACAATAGCAGCAACAGATAGGCATATTACGTCATTCCAGTGAGAGCATCTCAAAGAAAATCTGATATTCTTTTCTGTGAATCAACCTAATGCTTTCCTGTAAGTTGTCCCCCCAGCGCACTTGTTTGCAATCACAGGACCCTCATTGATGGGACCTGCATTTTAGTAACAGTTGAAGGTAGTCAACTCTAGCACAGGCCAGGCCCAAAGTCAAAAATTCTTCATTACTGAGTGAATATTCTATGTAGATTCTACAAGGATGTCCATGTACTACAAAGGATATTCTTTTATTATATTAAAGGACGTCCTTATTCATATGTCCTTAAACAAATTACTTAACTTTGGGAATGTCCAAATATAGCCAAAATAGATTCCTGAATTGTTTCTAAAACTGAGAGCGCTTATTAAAATAGCAAAAGGAAGAAGTGATAGGTTCTATGAAGCCTATGGCTACAGAGGTTTACTGTGAATTTGTTCAAAATATTTCTGTTTTAAATGTTTCCCCAGATGATTCGCATATGTGACCGGGGTTGAGGACTAGCATTGTCCATGAGAGCGAGATGAGGTGTGAACTTCAGAATTAGAGGTGTTTAATTTGACTGTTAGCTTTTTTCTCTTTCTACTTTTTGTGCCTGGAATATTCTTATTAAAACCAATTATGGCCAGGCACAGTGGCTCACACCTGAAATCCCAGCACTTTGGGAGGCTGAGTCGGGTGGATCACTTGAGGTCAGAAATGGAAGATGAGCCTGGATAACATGGTGAAACCTTGAGTCTACTAAAAAAAAAGAAAAAAACACAGAAATTGAGGTCATGTGTGGTGGCTCATGCCTGTAATCCCAGCAGTAATCCCAGAGGCCAAGGCAGATGGATCACTTGAGGTCAGGAGTTCGAGACCATCCTGACGAACATGGAGAAACCTTGTCTCTACTAAAAATGCAAAATTAGCCAGGTGTGGTGGTGTGTGCCTGTAGTCCCAGCTATCTGGGAGGCTGAGGCAGAAGAATCGCTTGAACCCAGGAGGCAGAGTTTGCAGTGAGCTGAGATCGAACCATTGCATTTCAGTCAGGTTGCGCAATAAGAGCAAAAGTCAGTCTCAAAAAAATAAA
>NW_016107319.1:1366675-1374851 GCF_001604975.1 Cebus imitator
TGAGGCAGGAGAATTGCTTGAACCCAGGAGGCAGAGGTTACAGTGAGCCGTGATGAAACCATTGCACTCCAGCCTGGGTGACAAGAGCAAAACTCCATCTCAAAAAAAAAAAAAAAATAGCTGAGTGTGGTGGTTTGTGTGCTTTGTAGTCCCAGCTATTCAGGAAGCTGAGGCAAAATCGCTTGAACCTGGGAGGCAGAGATTGCAGTGAGCCAAGATCACACCACTGCACTCCAGCCTGGATGACAGAGTGAGAATTCATCTTAAAAAATTAATTAGTTGCCGGGCACCATGGCTCACGCTTATAATCCCCGCACTTTGGGAGGCCAAGGCGGGTGGATCATGAGGTTAGGAGATGGAGACCATCCTGGCTAACATGGTAAAAAACTCCATCTCTACTAAAAATACACAAAATTAGCTGGGCGTAATGCCATGCGCCTGTAGTCCCAGCTACTCGGGAAGCTGAGGCAGTAGACTCACTTGAACTTGGGAGGTGGAGGTTGCAGTGAGCCAAGATGGCACCACGGCACTCCAGCCTGGCGACAGAGTAAGACGCCATCTCTAAACAAATAAATAAATAAATAAATCCAGTTAATCTCGGGAGACCTGATTCTCTCTTGTTGAGATGGGTAGAGACAAAGATGGAGTCAGTGATGTTAGCCCAGGGTAGCTTATTACAGAATAAAGATATGTCAGATATACTCACAATCAGGGAGTTTAACACCTATAGCCCCTAATTGAAAGAAAAACTATGGGATCCGAGAAAAATGGTCAATGCAGAAATGTGATAAAAATGCCAGTAAATTAAACAATTATTGACTGGAAACAGCCATAATGAGTTCTTTTCGCTTTTAAAAAATGGGTCTAAACTTCTTGATATAAATAAATAGTCTGGGCGCAGTGGCTCACTCCTGTAATCCCAAAACTTTGGGAGGCTGAGGCAGGTGGATCATCTGAGGTCGGGAGTTTGAGAGCAGCCTGGCCAACATGGAGAAACCCCATCTCTACTAAATACAAAAAATTAGCTGGGCGTGGTGGCAACATGCTTATAATCCCAGCTATGCCAGAGGCTAAGGCAGGAGAATCACTTGAACCCAGGAGGCAGAGGTTGTAGTGAGCCAAGATTGTGCCACGGCACTCCAGCCTGGGCGGCATGAGTGAAAGCTCTGTCTCAAAAAATAGAGGCTGCGGTAGGCGGATCACAAGGTCAAGATATCAAGACCATCCTGGCCAACATGGTGAAACCCCGTCTCTGTTTAAAATACAAAAGTTAGCTGGGCTGGTGGTGCATGCTTGTAGTCCCAGCTACTGTCGAGGCCGAGGCAGAAGAATCACTTGAACTGGGAGGTGAAGGTTGTAAGTGAGCCAAGATTGTGCCACTGCACTCCAGCCTGGGTGACAGAGTGAGACTCCATCTCACAAAAAAAAAAAAAACCCAAAAAACAAAAAAAACCCAGGTGTTTATCTGTAGTTCAGGCATTTTCTTGTAAGTTCCTTTTCTTGTTTGGAAAGATGTTAGAGATACTGTTATGATTAGACTTTGTTGGGAAAAAAAGGTTTTGGATGTTAGTTGATATTAAAACATTATCAATAAAATGACATTACAGATCGGCATTACAATAATTCAGTGGCTGATGGGAGCTGAGAGGGTAGGTGGGGTTTAGATGAAACAAGGTTGACACGAGCTGGAAATTGTTAAAGGTGAGTGATGGATAGATATCACAATATTGAGCTTCACCTAGGCCCTGTGCTTCTGGAAAATAGTGATGGTTAAGAAATACCACTGACCTTAGGTGGCCCAGGAAATGGGTTACTGCAGAGAAACCCACTCTTCTCCCATGCGACTCAGATAAGACCCCTTGTTTGACCTTACAAGAAGGACAGACACAGACTCTCCAAATTCCCATTGTTTGTCACATAAATGATTAGGTGAACTATCTGTTCCCATTGACTGTTAAATATAGTGAGTTCTAAGTTTCTCTTCAAAGAGTTAGTATGTCAGTATGTTTCGTTTCCTTGTTCTTTATTCTCCATTTTAAAGTATATTGCCCTAGTTTCAGTAACCAACCTTCCCACCAGCTCTAATCAGTAGTTCACATCTGTTCCCCTGGTTACCTGTTCCATCCTGAGTCACCCCTGGTCACCTGCTCTGACTTGAGTCACCTTTTGTCACCTGTTCCCTAACTGTCTTTCCTGCTGAAACTGCTTACCCTGCCACTCTGGCTAGTACCCCCACTCTCTTTAAAATAATTAATCAGAATTATCTTAGACTGTGACATCCAACCCTAGCCAACAGGGAAACAACACAGGGTTCTTATCCCTGGCTACCTGCATCCCTTGTTCAGGTGTGCTCTTGCCATTGTTCCATCCGTGAGATGTACCCTTCTGCAGAAGTAAATTGCCTTGCGGAGAAAATGTTCAAGTGCTGTTCCTTTGGTGGCACCAAAAATTACTTCTAACAGCCCAGTCCAGACAAAATGCCTGCTAGTTGACTATATTTCAGGCAGGCATCTCTCTTCCTCCTGGCCCATGAACTTCCTCCTGCCCTTCAATTTAAGTGAGCAGTGGAATATGCAACACCTCCTTCTCCAACCTCACTCTTAACAACGCCTCCCAAGAACCTGCTGATTGAGAAATTTTCTGTTCAATTGCTGGAGCACCCCACTCCCCCACAGCTAGTAATTTCTAGACTTACCTTACTGCTTCATATAAAAGAAAACCATTCCCAGCTTTATTCTGAGACACTTGCAGATCTTGTGTTTGGAGCCTTTTCTCTATTATGATAAGTCTTTTACAATAAAGTCTCTACTACCCTAAGGCCAGATTTGTTTTTAACTTGACAGATACATGGGATTTTATTATATCGGTCTTTCTACTTTTGTAAATGTTTAAAATTTCCATAACAAAAAGATTTAAAGTAGTATATGTTGACTTGGCACAGTGGCTCACATCTGTGATCCCAGCACTTTGGGAGGCCGAGGTGGGTGGATCGTTTGAGACCAGCCTGGCCAACATGGTAAAACCCTGCCTCTACTAAAAATAAAAATATTAGCTGAGCATGGTGGCGGGTACCTATAGTTCCAGCTACTCAGGAGGCTGAAGCTGGAGAATCAATTGAACCTCAGAGGCAGAGGTTGCAGTGAGCTGAGAACATGCCACCGCACTTCAGCGTGGGCGACAGAATGAGACTCTGTCTCAAAAAAAAAGTATCTATGAGAGATCTCAATTAATTTAGAAAGCATATTTTGCTCAGGGTAAGGATGCGCCTGTGACACAGCTACAGTGTTACAGGAGGGGGGTCCCAATCCAGACCCCCAGAGAGGGTTCCTGGATCCCACACAACAAAGAGTTCAGGGTGAATAACAGAGAAAATGCTCCAAACACAAGATCCGCAAGTCCATAGATTAAAGTGAAAGCAAGTTTATTAGGAACGTAAGGGAATGAAAGAATGGCTACTTCATAGTCAGAACAACCCTGATGGCTGCTGGTTGCCCCCCATCTTTTTATTTTCTCTCTCTCTCTCTCTTTTTTTTTTTTTGAGATGGAGTCTTGCTCTGTTGCCCAGGCTGGAGTGCAATGGCACAATTTTGGCTGACTGCAACCTCTGCCTTCCAGGTTCAAGTGATTCTCCTGCATCAGCTTCCTGAGTAGCTGGGACTACAGGCACACACACTATGACACCTGACTAATTTTTGTATTTTGAATAGAGACGGGGTTGCACCATATTGACCAAGCTGGTCTCAAACTCCTGACCTCAGGTGATCCACCAGCCTCGGCCCTCTCAAAGTGCTGGGATTTAAGGTGCGAGCCACCACACCCAGCCAGTTGCTTATTTTTATGGTTGTTTCTTTATTATGTGCTTAACAAGAGGTGGATTATTCATGTCTCCCCTTTTTTAGACCATATAGGGTAACTTCCTGACATTGTCATGGCATTTGTAAGCTGTCATTGCACTAGTAGGAGTGTAGCAGTGAGGACGACCGGAGGTCACTCTCGTAGGCATTTTAGCTTTGGTGGATCTTAGCCAGCTTCTTTACTGCAATCTGTTTTATCAGCAAGGTCTTTTTCTTGGTCTGTATCTTGTGCTGACCTGCTATGTTGTCCTGTGACTTAGAATGCCTTAACCATCTCTGAATGCAGCCCGGAGGTCTCAGCCTTGTTTTACCCAGCCCCTATTCAAGATGGAGTTGCTCTGGTTCACACACTTCTGACATTAGGAGGTCCTGATCACATGTGACTACCATGATCAGGGCACAGCTTGGATTTATACATTTTAGGGAGATAGGAGACACCAATCAATATGTGTACGATGTACATTGGTTTGGCCTGGAAAGGTGGGACAACTCAAGGTTGGGAGGGAGTTTTCAGGTCATAGGTAGATAAGAGAAAAAGGGTTGCATTCCTTTGAGTCCCTGATTAGCCTTTCACTGAATATTCAATTTACATGTGAGAGAAGGGTAGAGGAACAGTCATGTATACCTTAGTCTGGTTTAGTGAGGCAGTAGGGCAGAGGAAGCAATCAGATAGACATTTGTCTCAGGTGAGCAGAGGGATGGCTTTGAGTTCTGTCCTTTGTCCACAAGGAATTTCCTTCTGGGCAAATTTTGAGGGAGGTGTGTAGCTTTTTGTTATTGTTGTTAAATCTTTGTAGCCATGTTATTTTGGAATAAAATGGGAGGCAGATTTGCCTAACATAGTTCCCAGCTTGACTTTTCCCTTTAGTGATTCTGGGGTCCCAAGATTTATTTTTCTTTAACACAGTAATCACTATAAATAGTCTGAGGGCAGAATCTGTCAGATTGAACTGAAATAAGCAAACTGTGAAGGAGACTCTAAGAACTTCACCCAAAGTAAGAGCTCCTCGATTGTTTCAGCTCTGATATAACTTGTGTATTTTGGATTTTTTTGAGGTTCAAACTAAAAGAGTTTGGAGATATAAATACTCTTGTTAGAAATAAACTTTGAGTCCTGCAAAAGATAAAGCACTGGAACATAAATTTTCTCAGCAAGGCAATTTACTTCTATGAAAGGGTGCCTCTTGTGAGTGGAGCAATGGTGAGAGGACACCTGAACAAGGGAGGGGAAGGGATTCTTATCCCTCATGCAGGTAGCCAGTAGTACTGTGTCATTCCCCTATTGGCTAAGCTAATTTCGATTGGCTATTTTAAAGAGAGCAGGGGTAGGAGCTGGAGTGGTGGGGTGAGCACTTTCGGGGGCAAAGACAGTTATGGAACAGGTGACCCAAAGTGACTCAGGTCAGAGGTGGTGACCAGGGGTGACTCAGGACAGAGCAGGTGACTAGGATGAGTCAGGACTCTAAATATGTGGGTTAGGAGGGGGATGCACGAGGGACATGTGCAGTTTTGGCAAGAGGAATAGGTGCAGGTAAGCAGGGGAACAGATGTGGTCTGATTAGAGCTGGTAGGAAGGTTGTTTACTGAAACTAAGGGCAAGGAGATGAAAAGAACAAGGAATTTAAACTTTAAAATGAAGAACAAAGAAAAAGAAAACTGAACCTACTGACATACTGATTTTTTGAAGAGAAACTTGGAACTCACTGTATTTGATGCTCTCATTGTAGTTGAGGAAACTGATTTAGGAAGGTGAAGCTACTAGGCCGGGTGCAGTGGCTTATGCCTGTAATCCCAGCACTTTGGGAGGCCAAGGTGGGTGGATCATGACATCAGGAGTTCAAGACCATCCTGGCCAAAAGGGCGAAACCCTGTCTCTACTAAAAAAAATAATAAAAAAAATTAGCCGGGTATGATGGCACATACCTGTAGTCCCAGCTACTTGGGATGCTGCAGCAGGGGAATTGCTAGAATCAGGAGGCGGAGGTTGCAGTGAGCCGAGATCGTACCACTGCACTCCAGACTCCGTCTCAAAAAAAAAAAAAGGAAGGAAAACATACCTTCTCAGTGTTACATATTAAATGAGAGGCAGGGATACCAGGAAGCAGAGTCTCCTCACAATTCAACAATTTTTCCGATTCATATGAGATTCCTGATTCATCAACCCCATGACATAAGATGAGTCTAGACCAGATGTCACTGGAAAGAGGTCCCAATCCAGACCCCAAGAGAGGGTTCTTGGACCTCATGCCAGAAAGAAGTGAAAGGAAATTTATTAGAGAAGTAAAGGAATAAAAGAATGAATACTCCATAAGCAGAGCAGTGGCATGGGTTGCTCAAATGAATATACTTATAGTTATTTCTCAATTATTTGCTAAACAAGGGGTGGATAATTCATGAGTTTTCTGCTACAGGGTGGGCAATCCCTGGAACTGGGGTTTCTCCCACCTTTAGACCATATAGGGCAATTTGTTGGCGTTGCCATGGCATTTGTAAACCGTCATGGTGCTGGTGGAGTGTCTTTTAGCATGCTGATGTATTATAATTAGTGTATAATGAGTAGTGAGGGCAACCAGAGGTCACTTTCATGGTTCTGTTGGTTCGTGTGGGTTTTGGCCAGCTTCTTTAGCATATGCTGTTTTAGCAGCCAGTTCTTTGTGACCTGTATCTTGTGCTGACCTATCTTATCCTGTGACTAAGAATGCCTTAACTTCCTGGAACAGCAGCCCAGTAGGTCTCACTCTCATTTTACTCAGCCCCTATTTAAGGTGGAGTTGCTCTGAAACATCTCTGACACAGATGCAGAATTTCATCAGATTTAAAATTGTGCCTCACTGTATTGACAGCAGGAAAAACAGTGCTGGGGAGGGCATGCTCTATTCTCTGTTGGAACTGTGGAGTGGTGAAGCCTTGAGAGCAATGTCAGGATTCTACACCGATAAGTGCCCAGAAAAGTCTGGAAGAAAACATACCCAACTGGTAAGAGTAGTTACCTGCTTAACAGAAATGTTCCTGGACCAAACTGAGGGTCAGGCTATGTATTCTTGCGGCCGAATAGCAAGATGCAGATGAACTGGGAAAGAAGGGAGTTTTTATTTGTGTAACTGGTTACAGGGAGAAGGCCTGGAAAATATCACCAGACTAACTCAAAATTACAAAGTTTTCAAGAGGTTATATACCTTCTAAGCTGTATGTCTACATGTAAGTGTGCATTCATCTAAAGACCTAAGTGATTAACTTTTATTTGTTTTTTGAAACAAAGTCTTGCTCTGTCATCCAGGCTGGACAGCAGTAGCATGATCTCAGCTCATTGCAACCTCTGCCTCCTGGGTTCAAGCGATTCTCCTGCCTCAGCAATCCAAGCAGCTGGGATTACAGGTTTCTGCCACCATGCCCGGCTAATTTTCTTTCCTTCTTTCTTTCTTTCTTTCTTTCTTTCTTTCTTTCTTTCTTTCTTTCTTTCTTTCTTTCTTTCTTTCTTTCTTTCTTTCTTTCTTTCTTTCTTTCTTTCTTTCTTTCTTTCTTTCTTTTTTTGAGATGGAGTCTAGCTCCAAGCAAGCCTTTCACCTCAGCCCCCCAAGTAGCTGGAATTACAGTTGCATACCATCATGCCCAGCTAAATTTTATATTTTTAGTAGAGATGGGTTTTGCCATGTTGGCCAAGCTGGTGCTGAACTCCTGATCTGAGGCGATGTACCTGCCTCAGCCTTCCAAAGTGCTGGGATTACAGGCATGAGCCACCATACCTGGCCAACTTCTTTTAATCTATAACTAAAATCTCAGTCCTGAAGACCTTCCTCTGTAAATTTACTGAATTTAAATGGGTACAGATGTTGGGGTGACTACCCTTATTTTTTTTTCCATTTATTTTATTGCATTTTAGGTTTTGGGGTACATGTGAAGAACATGCAAGATTGTTGCATAGGTACACACATGGCAGTGTGATTTGCTGCCTTCCTCCCCATCACCTACATTTGGCATCTCTCCCCTTGCTATCTCTCCCCAGCTTCCCACGCCCCACTGTCCCTCCCCTATTTCCCCCCAACTGACCCCACTGTGTAGTGCTCCCCTCCCTGTGTCCATGTGTTGTCATTGTTCAACACCTGCCTATGAGTGAGAACATGAGGTGTTTGATCTTCTGCTCTTCTGTCAGTTTGCTGAGAATGCTGGTTTCCAGGTTCATCCATGTCCCTACAAAGGACACAAACTCATCATTTTTGATGGCTGCATAATATTCCATGGTGTATATGTGCCACATTTTCCCTGTCCAGTCTATCGTCGATGGGCATTTGGGTTGGTTCCAGGTCTTTGCTATTGTAAACAGT
>NW_016107319.1:1378744-1385780 GCF_001604975.1 Cebus imitator
CCTGTTGAAAAGGCGCAGGGATCTGTGTGTTTTCCCGTGCAGCAACTCACTGTGCTGGCTTAAACAGTGGCACTGAGATTTGTGACGCTTTTTTTGCCCTGGAATCTACTGTCCTGGTTCCCTGTTGAGTGCCCTTTTTAAACAGATGAATGGGTGACTTCCTGTGGCTGCATTCGCCAGCCAAAAGGGCACCTGGACCAGTGTATTTTGTATGGAGAACCACTGTGCCGGGGAGCTGATTTGTCAGCTGAGGCAGCCCCGCTGGCCAAAGCAGCCATGCTGGCGACCCGTGGGGCTTCTCTGCCTGGGAATTTCCTAGTCTGTGGGCAATAAAAATGCGGCGTCCACTCACCCTCTGTGCTTTCACTGTGAGCTGCAATCCTGTGCTGTTCCTAAACAGCCATCTTGGATCAATCCCCGATTACCCTTATCTTTTCTTCTGATAAATCATGGAGGTTTGGGGAGTTTTTTCAGACCCGACAGGACAAGAGTACCACCATCTTAACAAGACTCCACCACCTTATAGTATCAAGTTTCCATTTCCCAGAACTGTCCATTGCCATCTGACCAAACTGCAGAAGTCAGCGCCACCTGTATCTTCAACGGACATAACAACCCTCATCAAGCTTACCAAAGTCTCCAGCAGTCCCAACCAGCCAGCACTCCTCCAACCCCTTCCCGATAGGAACCTTTCCCAGAGCACACTTCCCCCACCAGGCCCTTTTAAAAAGCCTCAGTCTGCAAGAGAAGTCTGCTCCTGACCCTGCCAGCCAGAAGCCCGTCTCAGATTGACTTCCAGTAAATATATCTCAAGCGTTGAGCCCCTCTCTCATTTCCTCTCCCTTCTCTCTCCCTCTGCTCTAACAAGATCTCCAATAAACTTGGTTGTGGAGGCCTGGGGATTTTCTTCAGACCCACAATAAAACTTGTTTAATTCTAAACAGGTCCCATTAAGTATTCCTTCATTATCTTGTTATGGTTTAAGGCCCAAAAAAGGCCGCGGCAAAACTCTTGGTGGGATTTTGCTATATTCCAGCCTTTGTATAAGGGCGCTGGCTCTCTCAGCTTTTAACACTTGACCACTCAGTCAGTGCAGAGACAGTTGCCGTGGAGGCCTACATCAGTGAGAACTGGCCTGCCACAAAAAGACTTGAGTTGGGAGTGAGTAGTGCTAAAACAAGACTTTTGATTTTTTAAGTGCTGTATTTGTAATTTTCTATTGGGAATATGTTCACATACTATGATTTTTTTTAAAAAAGAGGCTAAGCATGGTGGCTGACACCTGTAGTTCCAGAATTTTAGGAGTCTGAGGAGGGTGGATTGCTTGAGCTCGGGAGTGCAAGACCATCCTGGCCAACATGGCGAAACCCCATCTCTACAAAAAATAGAAAAATTAGCTGGGCATGGTGGTGCACACCTGTAATTCCAGCTACTTGGGGGGCTGAGGTGAAAGGCTTGCTTGGACTTGGGAAGTTAAAGCTACAGTGAGCTGAGATTGTACCATTGCACTCCAGCCAGGGCAACAGAGTAAGATACCCTATCTCAAAAATAAATAAATAAAAGATATATGTTAAAACGCATGTGCTGAATAAGGAGACCCCCACAAACAAGCTTTGTGTGAGCAATATCACTGTTTATTCACCCAGGTGCAGGCAGGCTGAGTCCAAAAAGGGAGTCAGTGAAGGGCGGTGGGATAGAAGTTGGTTTTATAGGTATGGGGTGGGCAGTGGAAAGTTACAGAAGTTACAGTTTAGGGCAGTTTTTTTGCAAGCTGGGAAGGAGTCGTAGGTTTGCAAGCTGGGAGGGGTTGTAGGGTGTAGAGTCACGAGGCTGACCAAGGTCCGTTACAAATTCCAATGGCCTTATCAATTGCAGGAATTAGGAACAATAGAGAATGTCTTAAAGTTAAGTAGGCACCACAGGGGTTGATTATTTCTTCCTCTTTTCATGGTCTCCCAGTTGCTTTAGATTTTCCAGGAACTCATTTGGAGTGTCTGTGCAGGTCACAGAGGTTAACATGGGGTCGCCAGTCGGCCTAAAAGACCTTACATTCCTGTCTTTTTTATATTACTAATGTAAACGAAAAAGAAATGGAGAGTGGAGGGCAGCGGAATATTAGAAAGTCTAGCACAGAGGGGTGGTGGGGTGATGTTTCTCAGGGCTTCTTCAAGTGGGATTGGGGGTGGTGCAGAAACTTAAAATGGGAAAGAATTTAGACTGCTGGGAGATCTCAGGGCAAGGGGGGATATTGTGGGGTTGTTAGAAGGAGGATTTCTTGTATTGACTGATTGGTTATTGCTCGTATACGATTTGTAGGAATTGAGAGATTAATTGGAAAACACAGGGTCCAAATAAGAAAGAAACATAAGTATCAGAGGACTAAGGATTGGAAGAAGCCACGACTCCCAATTAGTGTCTCGCCAGCCCAGCGAGGTCCAGAATAACCATTTGCCTTACTAGTGAGCTTTTGGGCTGTGTCTTTTAATTTACTAATGGCATCATATATGAGGCCGGACTCGTTGACATAAAAACAACATTCTTCATTTAGGAATAGGCAAAGACCTCCTTTTTCAGCAGTCAGTAAATCTAGGCCTCTGGTTTTGAAGGACAACTGCAGCTAGGGAATTTACCTGAGCTTGAAGAAGGGATAGTGATTGAGGTAATTCTTCAGTGCTAGCAGAGAAATCATTAGGCTACAGAAGGTGATGATTGAAGTGGTAAGGCCTGCTAGGCTTGTGCCGAGTGCAGCAATAATTCCTAAACCCACAAGTAAGGGGGTCAATGGAATGACCTGCTTGTGTTGTGTCGGGACCACAAGGGGAAGAGGGAGGCTTTTGTTTCCATTGGCAAAGTGAATTTTGGGAGTAAGGAAAACTAGGGTACAACTGCCTGTCCAGTTGGTAGGAAGGCAGATGTAAGAAGAAGAACCACAGAAGAAACAAAGTCCTTGGCCTAGACAGAACTGGAAGTGTAAACTGAAAAGGTGAGAAAGTGTTCTGGGAGAGCTGGGGTCTTGTACCCAGATGCCAAGGGAACCAGCAAGCGCTGTGGCTATTAAAGGTTGTGGCGGGAGTTGGTAGGGTAACTGTGTGGGGAGAGCTGTTGTCTTCATGGTGTATGAGAAAGCATTTGGTATTTATAAGTAACCACTGACTTTCACTAACAAGATGGGGTATGAGCAGAGAATGAGAGCGAGATTAAGAGTGAGTATAAAAGAAAAGGACTTTATTGGGGTGGAAGACCTGGAGAGTTCCCTGACATTGAAGATGATCTATCCACTGTGAGAGAGAATTAAGGGTGGCAGGCTGAGGGTAAAACCAAGAAATATCAGCTGTAATTTTCTGGAGGAAAAGTGTCCACAGGCAACTTAAACAAAAGCAGAGCATGTAAAAGTAAATGAGCATAGTGAATTTGAGCACAGTTGGACAGAAAATACTACTTTCTGAGGTGTGGCTTCAGTAGTAGCATTAAATAGTGGTGTTAGGAAAAAGATGCCTAATACAAGTAAAAGGCATGTTAGGTTTATATAGGGTCACTCTTCCACTATGAGGATATGGGTGAGTTTATGAGACGTGGGGGAGGGCGCTTGCGATTTCTAGGAGGAGGCGGAGAAGTCAGGCTGCTTGTCAGATGGAGACAGCTTTATCCTGGAATGATGGACCCACTGGGGAGGGTCTTGTAGATGGACAGCAGTTGGGGTGCTATCGACGATTAGGAAGGGTCCTGTTTACCGAGGTTGCAGAGACCGAGGGGTTAGACTTTTAACTAGGACTGAACTTCCGACTAGGGTATTTGCATATGGCCAAGAGTCTGGAATGAGTAAGAGGAAATTAGCAGCCTGGTAGATTTCATGTCTGGCCTGTTGGAGGACTGGAAGATAGTCACCAACAGGACTAGTGACTGGAATAAGGTGAGGCCCAAGCAAAAGGTGTGGCCATATAGGAGTTTAAAGAGGCTATGGGACCTTGTGTGTTCTTTATGAGGGGCTTAAGTCCTGAGTCTTCTGCAGTGGGTGACTCTGGCCTTGGCTGGGAGGAGAGCGGCCTTAAGAAAGGTTTTCTTTTTTTTCTTTACTTTTTTCTTTTTTAATTGCATTTTAGGTTTTGGGTTACATGTGAAGAACATGCAAGATTGTTGTATAGGTACACACGTGGCAGTGTGATTTGCTGCATTCCTCCCCATCATCTATATCTGGCATTTCTCCCCATGCTATCTCTCCCCAACTCCTAACTCCCCACCGTCCCTCCCTCATTTCCCCCCAACAGACCCCACTGTGTAGTGCTCCCCTCCCTGTGTCCATGTGTTCTCATTGTTCGACACCCGCCTATGAGTGAGAACATGCGCTGTTTGATTTTCTGCTCTTGTGTCAGTTTGCTGAGAATGCTGGTTTCCAGGTTCATCCATGTCCCTACAAAGGACACGAACTGATCGTTTTTTATGGCTGCATAATATTCCATGGTGTATATGTGCCACATTTTCCCTGTCCAGTCTATCATCGATGGGCATTTGGGTTGATTCCAGGTCTTTGCTATTGTAAACAGTGGTGCAGTGAACATTCGTGTGCATATGTCCTTATAGTAGAACGATTTATAATCCCACTAATGGGAATGCTGGGTCAAATGGAATTTCTATTTCTAGGTCCTTAAGGAATCACCACACTGTCTTCCACAATGGTTGAACTAATTTACACTCCCACCAACAGTGTAAAAGTGTCCCTATTTCTCCACATCCTCTCCAGCATCTGTTGTCTCTAGATTTTTTAAAGATCGCCATTCGAATTGGCGTGAGATGGTATCTCAATGTAGTTTTGATTTGCATTTCTCTAATGACCGGTGATGATGAGCATTTTTTCATATGTTTGTTGGCCTCATATGTCTTCTTTTGTAAAGTGTCTGTTCATATCCTTCTCCCACTTTTGAATGGGCTTGTTAGTTTTTTTCTTGTAGATCTGTTTTAGTTCTTTGTAAATTCTGGATATCAGCCCTTTGTCAGATGGGTAGACTGCAAACATTTTTTCCCATTCTGTTGGTTGCCGATTCACTCTAATGACTGTTTCTTTTGCCATGAAGAAGCTGTGGAGTGTGATTAGGTCCCATTTGTCTATTTTGGCTTTTGTTGTCAATGCTTTTCGCGTTTTGGTCATGAAGTCCTTGCCTACACCTATGTCCTGAATGGTTTTGCCTAGAGTTTCTTCTAGGGTTTTTATGGTGTTAGGTCTTATGTTTAAGTCTTTAATCCATCTGGAGTTAATTTTAGTGTAAGATGTCAGGAAGGGGTCCAGTTTCTGCTTTCTGCACATGGTTAGCCAGTTTTCCCAACACCATTTATTACTCAGGGAATCCTTTCCCCATTGATTGTTTTTGTCAGGTTTGTCAAAGATCGGATGGTTGTAGATATGTTGTGTTGCCTCCAAGGCCTCTGTTCTATTCCATTGTTCTATATCTCTGTTTTGGTATCAGTACCGTGCTGTTTTGATTACTGTAGCCTTGTAGTATAGTTTGAAGTCCAGTAGTGTGATGCCTCCTGATTTGTTTTTTTGCTTAGAATTGACTTGGTTATGCGGGCTCTCTTTTGGTTCCATAGGAAGTTTAAGGTGTTTTTTTCCAGTTCTGTGAAGAAGGTCATTGGTGGCTTGATAGGGATAGTGTTGAATGTGTAAATTACTTTGGGCAATATGGCCATTTTCATGATATTGATTCTTCCTAACCATGAACATGGAATGTTTCTCCATCTGTTTGTGTCCTCTCTTATTTCACTGAGCAGTGGCTTGTAGCTCTCCTTGAAGAGGTCCTTTATGTTCCTTGTTAGTTGTATTCCTAGGTATTTTATTCTCTTTGTAGTAGTTGTGAATGGCAGTGCATTCTTGATTTGGCTCTCTTTAAGTCTGTTATTGGTGTATAGGAATGCTTGTGATTTTTGCACATTGATTTTGTATCCGGAGACTTTGCTGAAGTTGCTTATCAGTTTCAGAAGATTTTGGGGTGAGACAACGGGTCTTCTAGATATACAATCATGTCATCTGCAAATAGAGACAATTTGACTTCCTCCTTTCCTATTTGAATACCCTTTATTTCTTTTTCTTGCCTGATTGCTCTGGATAGAAGTTCCAGTACTCTATTGAATAGGAGTGGTGAGAGAGGGCATCCTTGTCTAGTGCCAGATTTCAAAGGGAATGCTTCCAGTTTTTGCCCATTCAGTATGATATTGGCTGTTGGTTTGTCGTAAATAGCTTTTATTATTTTGAGATACGTTCCGTCAATACCTAGTTTATTGAGGGTTTTTAACATAAAGCGCTGTTTAATTTTGTCAAAGGCCTTCTCTGCATCAATTGAGATAATCATGTGGTTTTTTTCTTTGGTTCTGTTTGTGTGGTGAATTACATTTATAGACTTGCGTATGTTGAACCAGCCTTGCATCCCCGGGAAGAAGCCTACTTGATCATGGTGGATAAGCTTTTTGATGTGCTGTTGCAATCGGCTTGCAAATATTTTATTGAAGATTTTTGCATCTATGTTCATCATGGATATTGGCCTGAAGTATTCTTTTCTTGCTGAGTCTCTTCCAGGTTTTGGTATCAGGATGATGTTGGTCTTATAAAATGATTTGGGAAGGATTCCCTCTTTTTTTATGGTTTGGAATAGTTTCAGAAGGAATGGTACCAGCTCCTCTTTGTATGTCTGGTAGAATTTGGCTGTGAACCCATCTGGACCTGGGCTTTCTTTGGGTGGTAAGCTCTTAATTGCTGCCTCAACTTCAGACCTTGTTATTGGTCTAATCAGCGTTTCAGCTTCTTCCTGGTTTAGGCTTGGGAGGAGGCAAGTGTCCAGGAATTTATCCACTTCTTCCAGGTTTCCTAGTTTATGTGCATAGAGTTGTTTGTAATAATCTCTGATGATGATTTGAATTTCTGTGGTATCTGTGGTAATATCCCCTTTATCGCTTTTTATTGCATCTGTTTGATTATTCTCTCTTTTCCTTTTTATTAATCTGGCTAGTGGTCTATTTTGTTGATCTTTTCGAAAAACCAGCTCCTGGA
>NW_016107319.1:1387600-1445191 GCF_001604975.1 Cebus imitator
TTGGTCAATTTGGCTGTTGAAACTTGTGCATGCTTCGTGAAGTTCTCATGTTGTGTTTTTCAGCTACATCAATTCACTTGTATTCCTCTCTATGTTGTCCATTCTCATTAGCATTTCATCAAATCTTTTTTCAAGGTTCTTGGTTTCTTTGCATTTGGTTAGAACATGTTCTTTAAGTTCACAGAAGTTTCTTACTACCCACCTTCTGAAGTCTGATTCCATCATTTCATCACACTCGTTCTCCATCCAGCCTTCTTCCCTTGCTGGTGAGTTGTGATCCCTTGTAGGAGGAGAGGTGTTCTGGTGTCGGGTGTTTTCATCCTTTTTGTGCTGGTTTCTTCCCATCTTTGTGGGTTTATCCACCTGTTGTCTTTGTCGTTGCTGACTTTCAGATTCGGTCTCTGAGTGAACTTCCAGTTTGTGGATGATGAAGTTATTTCTGTTTCTTAATTTTCCTTCTAACAGTCTGGCCCCTCTGCTGTAGGACTGCTGAGGTCCACTCCAGGCCCTGCTTGCCTGGGGATCACCTGCAGCAGCTGCAGAAGAGTAAATGTTGCTACCAGTTTCTTCTTCTGCTATCTTTGTCCCAGAAGGATACCCGCCAAATGTCAGTGTGTTCTCTCCTTTATGAGGTGACTCTTTGGACATACGGGGGTCAGGGAGCTGCTTGAGGAGACAGTCTGTCTTTTATTGGAGGTCAAGTGCTGAGCTGTGAGCTCTGTTGTTCTTTCAGAGTTGCTGGGCAGGTAGGTTTGCAGTTTAGGTCTGCTGCAGCAGAACTCATAAACTCCTTTTTTTTTCTTCCCCCCAGGTGCTCTGTCCCAGGGAGTTAGGGCTTTATTTATGAGTTTCCGTTGTGCTGCTGCCTTTTTTTTTCTGGGCTGCCTTGCCCAGTGAGGAGGCAGCCTAGTCACTATCTGCTTGCAGAGGCTTTGCTGAGCTGCTGTGGGCCCTGCCCAGCTGCTGTGTGAATTTCCCTGCAGTCCTGTTTATATGGGTGTAATTAGAACGGCCTTGGTAATGGTGGCCTGTCTCTATAATGGCAGACTCTCTATTTAAGGGCAGGTTGCCTTGGCAACAGCGGGCTGCCTCAGTGATGGCGGACTACCTCCGTTATGGTGGAGTGTCTCGGTAATGACGGACGCCCCTCCCCCTCAGAGCTGGACTGTCCCGGGTTCAGCTGTGCTTGATGTGAAACTCTCTCCCAGAGCGTTTTCAATTACTGTTTCTTTTTTTTTTTTTTTTTTTTTTTTGGTGGGGGTGGGATCTGCCCAGCCTGGTCCCCTGGGTCCCTGCCTCTGGGCCTTTTTTTTTGGTCAACTCTCTCCCAGGTGTTCCAGTCACCTGTTGAAAAGGTGCTGGGATCTGTGTGATTTCCCGTGCAGTGACTCACTGCATCAGCTGAAACAGCGGCGCTGAGATTCGTGGTGGCTTTTTAGCCAGGAATCTCCTGGCCTGGCTCCCTGTTTCAGTTCCTTTTTGAATCAGATGAATTGGCAATCTGCCTTCCCGGGTCTCCAATCGCCAGCTAAAAGGGCACCCGAACCAGTGTATTTTGTACGGAGAACCCCTGTGCCAGGGCGCCAGCAAAGCAGCCGTGCTGGCCAAAACATCTGCGCTGGCCAAAACAGCCGCGCTGGTGACCAGTGGGGCTCCTCTGACTGGGAATCTCCTGGTCTGTGGGCAATAAAAATCCGTCTGGAAATGCAGCATCCACTCACCCTCTGCGCTTTCACTGGAAGCTGCAATCCTGAGCTGTTCCTAGTCAGCCGTTTTGGGTCCTCTCCCAGAAGTTGGTTTTATAGGTTTAGGGTAGGCAGTGGAAAGTTACAGAAGTTACAGTTCAGGGTGTTGTTTTGCAAGCTGGGAGGGGGTCATAGGGTCTGGAGTCAAAAGGTTGACCAAGGTTGGTTACAAACTCCAATGGCCTTATCAATTGATGCAGAGTAGGGGTGGGGAGGAACAATAGAAGAATAGAAGAATGGCTCAGGTTAATTAGGCTCTGAAGGCATTGATCATTCTTCCTTTTTTCTTGGTCTTCCTGTTACTTCAGACTTTCTAATTCTGGGAGGCCATCCAGAGGTGTATGTGTGGGTCATGGGGGTCGCCATGGCGTCCATGGCACCGTCAGTCAGTCTAAAAGACCTTATAAACACAAATTTGTAAACTTTCTTAAAACACTATAAGATTTTTTTTTTTTTTTAATTCATCAGCTTTCATTAGTATTAGTGTGTTTTATGTGTGGCCCAGGATGATGATGATTCTTCCTATGTGGCTCAGGGAAGCCAAAAGGTTGGACATCCCTGGTTTAAAGCAAGCAGGCACAGGTCGGGCTGTGACTGAGAGGTGGTCACTGCAGCATATCTGCACAGTGCGTGCAGGGTGTGGGGTTCACTGGAGCAAGTCAGGCAGGTTGTATCTAGCAATCCTATGAGGAGGTGGTCCCCAGGATAAGGGCAGACATCTGGATGGATCACACTGAGGAACTGGAAGGAGGTGGAGAATTGGAAATTGGAACTAAGCCCTACTTCTGGTATGGGAAAGTAACTTGTATTCAAAATGGAACCATAGAAATGCAAATTAAAACCACAATGAGATTCCACCTTACTTCTGTAAGAATGACCATAATTAGAGTCGAAAAACAATGGATACTGGGATGGATGTGATGAAAGGAACATTTTTATATTGCTGGTGGCAATGTAAATTAGTACAACTACTATGTAAAACAGTCTGCCTTAAAGAACTAAAAGTAGGTCTACCCTTTGATCCAGCAATCCCATTACTCGGTTTCTACACAAAGGAAAAGAAGTCATCACATGAAAAAGACACTTGCAGACATTTATAGCAGCACAGTTTGCAATTGCAAAGACATGAAACCAACCTACGTGCCCACTGACCAAGGAGTAAATTTTAAAAATGTGGTATATATACACCATGGGATACTCAGTCATGAAAAAGGAATAAAACAATGTCTTTGGCAGCAACTTGGATGGAGCTGGTGGCCATTATTCTAAGTGAAGTAACAGGAATGGAAAAACAAATACCATATGTTCTTTTTTTGTTTGTTTTTTGAGATGGAGTCTTGCTCTGTTACCGGGCTGGAGTGTAGTGGCACGATCTCGGCTCACTGCAACCTCCACCTCCCAGTGTCAAGCAATTCTCCTGCCTCAGCCTCCTGAGTAGCTGGGATTACAGGCGTGTGCTGCCACACCTAGCTAATTTTTTTCTTTCTCTCATTTTTTTTTGAGATGGAGTTTCACTCTTGATCTTGGGTCACTGCAACCTCTGCCTCCTGTGTTCAAGCGATTCTCCTGCCTTCCAACTAGCTGGGATTACAGGCATGTGCCATCATGCCTGGCTAATTTGGTATTTTTTAGTAGAGACAGGGTTTCTCCATGTTGGTCAAGCTGGTCTCAACTCCCAGCCTCAGGTGATCTGGGCACCTCAGCCTCCCCAAGTGTTGGGATTACAGGCATGAGCCACTGTGCCCAGCCTAATTTTTGTATTTTTTAATAGAGACAGGGTTTCACCATGTTGGTTAGGCTGGTCTTGAACTCCTCACCTCAAGCAATCCACCCACCTTGGCCTCACAAAGTGCCGGGAATACAGGCATGAGCCACCCACACGGCCAAAAAGAAAAGGAATGTTTCACGAATTTGCGTATCATCCTTGCGCAGGGGCCATGCTAATCTTCTCTGTATCATTCCAATTTTAGTCTATGTGTTGCCAACTCGAGCACTGTTATTACTTTTAAGTGGGAGGTAAGCTATGAGGATGCAAAAACATAGGGAATGATAGAATGGAGTTTGTGGAATTGGGGTAGGGTGAGATTGGGAGGTGAGTGAGGGATAAAAGACTACATACTGGGTACAGTGTATTGCTTGGGTAGCAGGTCTAATAAAATCTTACAATTCACCGCTAAAGAATTCATCCATGTAACCAAAAACTACCCGTACCCCAAAAACTATTGAAATAAAAAAAGCTAATGGAACCATAAAATTATATAAGAATTTACCACACTCATTTATTCTTTACGATGGCACTGTATGTATCTATTAGGATTGTTAGTCTTTTTTTTTTTTTTTTAATTTTCTGAGACAGAGTTTCACTCATTGCCCAGGTTGGTGTGCAATGGTGTGATCTCGGCTCACTGCAACCTCTGCCTCTACAAGGTGGGTTCAAGTGATTCTCTTGCCTCAGCCTTCCGAGTAGCTGAGATTACAGGCATGGGCCACCATGCCTGGCTAATTTTTGTATTATTTTTTTTCAGCAGAGATGAGGTTTCGCCATGTTGGCCAGGCTGGTCTTGAACTCCTGACCTCAGGGTGATCTGCCCACCCCAGCCTCTCAAAGTACTGGGATTATAGGCATGAGCCCTCACACTTGGCCTAGTCTTACTTCTTAATAGAAGAAGAACCAGTTAATTATGGAAAAAGAGGGAGAAGGAGGGAGGAAAGAGGAGGTAAAAAGAGAAGGGCAGAGAAGGGAAGGAAACCATTATAAATGCAGGCAGCCAGTACTGCCTACATTTTCCAAGTAGAGAAAAAGAAGCCTCAGAGGCATAACACGTGTTGCCCAAATCAGTCAGTAAGTGTTGCAACTGACTTTCAGAGCCAAGGGTTTATTTGAAAAGTCCATATTCTAGCACACACCAGTGAATGAGATATGCTGCTTTCCAACATACGTTGGGAAGCTACTGCCCTCCTCAACTCCTCAGTAAGGATGCTCTTCCTGTGTCCTGGGAGTCCCCATTGTCTCAGGGAGGGAGACATTGAGGCTACAGAACATCTAGATCTCTCATGGAGCTAGAATTGTTCCCATGCGAGAGCTGGTGGAGAAGACCACACAAACTGTTCCCTCTGTGTCTGTTGTGGAGCCTGGCGTCACCATTGGTCAGCCAGGAGGCAGGCTGTTGGGGAGGAAGGTTGGATGTGGATGGGAGCAAGTACAAACTGGAACTTGGGCTACCAATCCCACCTTGAAGCCATGGGAATGATGGGCTGTGGGGAAAAACATGCAGCAAGCAGCACCTGTATGTGCCCTGTACTTGGACAGGCTGGAGGTGGCTCTGGTGGCAGCTGTAGGTCCCTCAACTAGCAGATCAGCAACAGGGCACACCAGCTGCCTTGTTCTGATGTCCTGCACTGCCCTTGAGAACCTAAGATATGTGATGTCATTTCACTTCTGCTCTCCAAATCTCAGGCAATGTCTCATGATCAATGCTAACTTTGAACCAGCCAGGGAAGGAAATCCTGGGGAGGGAGTTCTAGCTTAGCTACAAGGACACAGTCCAGAGCCACTACACTTACCTTGTGTATACCTCTCAGTAAAGATTAGAAATGCCAGGTTTGTTTCCCCAATTCATCTTGCAGCTTGGATATATGCCCTAGGATAAGCCAGTCGGATGCTGAGACTTTAATCTGGAGCCACAAGGCAGCAAAGACTGAATTCTCACTGTTCTTTCAGTCTGGTTCCCAAAGTCAGCAGAGCATGGTGTACACAGCATGAATCAGAACCATGGAGCTGGTTTTAAATCCTGGCTTAAATTATTCCCTGGGCCTCTGTGACCTTGTGCAAGTGTCCTAAGCTCTCTGGACCTGTCTCTCCATTTTTAAAATGGGCATAAAATATCTAACATGTCATTATGTAGAATGTGAATTGCATAAACTGCATCAGGTTTGAAATGTCATCGGGTTGCTGCAAAGCATTTTTTTCCGAGTCTCTAGGATTCCTGATGATTCCATGGGACCTTCCACAGTCTTTTCTCAATGTATTCAATTTTCACCCATCACTGATTCCATTACTTGATGAAGGTATAAAGGCTTCCCAGTGAAGTATAGGAAGCATTTTGTGGGGTGGGTCAGGGTGTGGATTCTCAGTACTGTCTGTGCTTCTAGCAGGACTTTCTTGTCTTTAGGCTGGCTGGCTCCTTCCTGGTGTCACTGATGTTTTAACACTTAAGGATCTGGCTGGGCACGGTGGCTCACACCTAATACCAGCACTTTGGAAGGCCAAGAAGGGTGGATAATGAGGTCAGGAGATAGAAAGCATCCTGGCCAACCTGGTGAAACCTCATCTCTACTGAAATAAAAAAAATTAGCCAGGGGTGGTGGTGGGTACCTGTAGTTCTAACTACTTGGGGGCTGAGGCAGGAGAATTGCTTGAATCGGGGAGGTGGAGGTTGCAATGAGCCGAGATTATGCTACTGCACTCCAGCCTGGGGCAACAGAGGGAGATTCCATGTCAAAAAACAAAACAACAAAAACCCAGCTGAGGATTTGCCTATAATCCAAGCATTCTGGGAGGCTTAGGCAGAAGGATCCCTTGAGCTCAAGAGTTTGAGACCAGGATGGGCAATACAGTGAGACTTCGTCAATACTAAAATTCAAAAAAATGAGCCATGCATGGTGGTGCATGCCTGCAGTCCCAGGTACTTGAGGGGCTAAGGTAGGAGGATCACTTGAGCCCAAGAAGTGGAGGCTGCAGGGACACTGATGATGGTGCCACTGCACTCCGGCCTGGGAAACAGACCCGATCTGAAAAACAAATGAACAAACCGAACAGTTGATCTTGCCCCTACCTCTCCAAAAGGCAAAACAGTAATGCTTTCTGAGGTACCACCTCTAAGATATTTGCTGTCATCCTTTCTCCCTCATCCTGTGATCATAAAGGCTGATTTGCTAGAGACTTGAGCATCTATCATCCTTCCATATGGCACACTGGTTGCAGATGTAGGTTCACTTGGTGATGGGTATCAAAATGTTGTTTATGGGCTGTGTCTCTGGACTTCACAGTGAGTGAATGTTTAGACCATGGCAATCACAGGGTGAAATCCTCACCCAGGGTGAGTTCCTTGCTTTGAGCTGGAAATGGGAGCTCACAACGTAGTTCCTTTCAGGAATGATAATCTGGCTCTTTCAAGTTGCAATTTTCTTAAAAATAAAGACACAGGAGACTGCAAAAAAATAATAGCTTTATTACTTAAGATGTAAGCATTTACAAAATGCCAGGGAAAACCATTCCCTATTTTGAGCCTCTGAGGCCTGAAGTTTCACCATGTACCATGAAAAAATGCCTCTTTTAAACTTTCAAACATTTGGGATTATTTTTGATTCTTATCATCCCAGATATTTTTTAAAGTTTGCCCCACTGGGCCCTGACTTAACAAATCTCTGTTCAGTTAATTAGGCTGCTGACACTAGTAACAGCTCCACTTCCGTCTCTTCTCAGGAAGAGGTGGGCACAAGACACATTGATCTGAGCTCCTTAGTATTGTGTTCTGAAGACTGAGGGCTGCCAGGAAATGATCAAAGGGTAGTGTCTAGGAAATCAGCAAACTAAAGGCTCATATATCTAAGGTGGAAAATCCATTCTCAACTGAAACAGCAGGTTGGATAATAGTTTCATAAGATAGGTTTTGTGTACACAGCACACAATGTTTAACAAATTTTATTACGTGTAAATCTACAAACAGATTTAGGGAAAACCTCCAGGTTATTTCCCCAAATAACTGACATAGTGCAAAACAAAACAAAACAAAACAAAAAAGAGGAGAGGCACAAATGAATAGCCCACTTGCAACTGTATAGAATGGGAAGCCATTTCTTTTCACTAAATCTTTTAATTTTTGGCTGGTCACAGTGGCTAATGCCTGTAATCCCAACGCTTTGGGAGGCCGAGGCGGGTGGATCACCTGAGGTCAGGAGTTCGAGACCAGCCTGGCCAACAAGGTGAAACCCCATCTCTACTAAAAATACAAAAATTAACCAGGCATGGTGGCAGGTGCCTGTACCAGCTACTTGGGAGGCTATGACACAGGAGAACTGCTTGAACCTGGGAGGCAGAGACTGCAGTGAGCTGAGATAACACCACTGTACTCCAGCCTGGGCAATGGAGTGAGACTCCATCTTAAAAAAAAAAAAAAATTAATTAGTAATTTATTTTTACAAACAACACTTTTAGTAATTTATTTTTATCTTGGTAGAGGTGCACCCCAGGGATGATCTGGCCCTCAGCCAAGAGTTGATTTTTCCTGTAGCTACGCTGACCACAGGAGATCACTAAAAGTGGATTATTAATGGAGGAAACAATGGCTGCTTGTGTCCTAGTTCTTCTGATAGAAGCAGCAGTTCCACAGTCGCCAAAGGTATTGTTCACAACACACCACAGCAACATAGGCCCATTACAGCATGTGTTTTATAACTTATCCACTGGAAGGACATATTTAATACAAATCAGCAATTCATCAAATTACTGGCCACTTAACAACATATAGAAAAGGACTGTCCCAGTAGAAAGGGTTCACAATCTGAGCTGGCCTTTTACAATGGCAAATACTGTTACAGTAACATTGTAAACAAACAAATATGAAAAAAAAAGTATCATAATTACTGAAGACCTTTTAGGTACGATTTTCAGAAAACCCAGGGATAGATTTTATGTCACAGAATGGTCCGTATCGTCCAAAAATATCTTTTGACTGGACAGTAAAATAATATTTGTTGGAAGCTAAAAACTGAGATAAAGTACAGGCCATTGGGAGTGGTAAAGCTTTAATTTCTCCAATCTTCTTCCAAATCAACTTATTATTAGGGTTCTCATGACACAGGAAGAGGTGGTAGCTTTCTACAGGAGCACACTTGGGATTGATTTTGGTTATATTCCAAGTCAGGGCAATGCCATTGGGTCTAAAAACCCGTTTCACTTTGAGCTCAGGCTTCTGGGGAGGAAGTGTGTCTCGGATTTTGTCTACTAATTCAGGTAGTGGTGGTGGTGGTTCTGGGAGAGGTGGCAGGTGTTCAAAGAACTCAGGAACCTAAAAATACCATTGTAAGAAATTTTAGATTTTAAAGTGGTCAACTGCAGTTGTACGAATATGTATTTCCCATTCTTCATTTATCAAAATAATAAAAGGATATTTCAGTAATATGTGAGGCTGAATCCAGTCCCTTAACCATAACCCTGTATTGGATTTAAGATCTGTGCACTCTGGAATATCACTAATCCAGAATGGGTTTGGTTCTAGACATGTGGGATAAATCTTCCATCTCATTTCCAAATTGTGTTCTAAAACACTGTACTAATTTACATAAAAAGTGTCAGTGTGGCTAGGCACAGTGGCTCATGCATGTAATCTCAGCACTTTGGGAGGCCGAGGTGGGTGGATCACCTGAGGTTAGGAGTTCGAGGCCAGTCTGATCAACATGGCGAAACCCAGTCTCTACTAAAAATAAAAAAATTAGTTGAGTGTGGTGGTATGTGTCTGTAATCCCAGCTACTCGGAAGCTGAGGCATGGGAATTGCTTGAACACAAGAGATGAAGGTTACAGTGAGCCTTGATCACACCACCATACTCTAGCCTGAGCCACAGAGCGAGATTTGGCCTCCCAAAAAAAAAACAGTGTCAGTGTCTGAGAATATCCTTTTCTTCCCATCCTCATCAACAACGGCTACTGCTTCTTTTCCAGTTAGTTCAATAAAAAAAAGTATTTGTTTTAATTTCTGTAGCTTCTGTAAAACTCAACTGAGTAATTTTAATTGTGTAAATAAGTAGATTCACAACAGCACATTAAACTGTTTTCTAAGCTGAAATGTGACCCAAATGTTCCTTCAAGAGTAAAACAGGTACTTCCCACTCAATTTGTAATAAATATCCCTTACAGAGCACTTGGTATCAGTACCTGGGCTGCATTTTGTGCCACTGGGATTGTTTCTTTTGAGCTTAAAACAGCTTTCACAGGTGACTCCAGGGCAGATAGTGGACTTTCTGTGAACGATACAAGGTTTAAGAAGTAAATTTTATCTACAGTAATCAATTCCATAGCCTTTAAGCATATAGTTTACATCTTTGGTGGTAATTAAATGTGAATTAAAATTATAAAACTGTGAATTATGAAGATACACTTAATTAAAAGTTCAAGATACAGAGGTACCAAATAACATTTTTAAGCTGACAAAAATTTCCCTCTTGAGGTAAACACTTTAGTCATTATGCAACTGGGAACTAGGTACATTTACACATGGGACAGAGATCTCTGATCAATGATTAGAGGCAAATTTTCTTGTTAGGCCAACAAAGATGTCCACAAACACAGAGCCATTTATAATCTATACCCAAGTTGTAGGAACTCAAATGAAAAATGACGTAGACTGGGGAAAAGAACAGGGGAAGGAGGAGAAACAGAAAGGAAAACAAAACAGATGGTGAGAAGTAAGGAGACAAAAAGGAAAAATGTGGGTGGATGGCAGGAAAAGAAGGTACCAGTAGGTAAAAGAATGGATTGAAGACACCTGGGGAGGCTGGGCCTAGTGGCTCACACCTGTCATCTCAGAACTTTGGGACACTGAGGAGGGTAGATGACTTAAGGTCACAAGCTCCAGATCAGCCTGGGCAACACAGTGAAACCCCTCTCTACTAAAAATACAAAATTAGCTGGGCATGGTGGCACATGCTTTTCCTCCTAGCTACTGGGGAGGCTGAGATAGGAGAATTGCTTAAACCTTAGAGGCGGAGGTTGAAGTGAGCCAAGATCATGCCACTGCACTCCAGCCTGGTAACAGAAGACAGGAAAAATAAAACAAACAAACAAAACCCAACAACAAATAACAGTATTTCCAGTTCTAAATCACTGAGGAATCGCCAGACTGTCTTCCACAATGGGTGAACTAATTTACATTCCCACAAATAGTGTAAACACATTCCTATTTCTCCACAACCTTGCTAGCATCTGTTGTTTTGACTTTTTAATAATCAACATTCTGACTGATGTGAGATGGTACCTCATCGTGGTTTTGATTTGCATTAATCTGATCATCAGTGACGGGGAGCTTTTTTCATGTTTTGTTAGCTGCACGTACGTTTTCTTTTGAGAAATGTCTGTTCATGTCTTTTGTCCACTTTTTAATGAGGTTTTTTTTCTAATGGTGTTTTTTTTTCTTGTAAATTTGTTTAAGTTCCTTATAGATTCTAGATTTTAGACCTTGGTCTGATGAACAGATTACAAAAATTTCCACCCATTCTGTATGTTGTCTGTCTGCTCTGATGATAGTTTCTTTTGCAGTACAGAAGCTCTTTAATTAGATACCATTTGTCAATTTTTGCTTTGTTGCAATTGCTTTTGGTGATTTAATCACAAAATTGCAATCTGACCCAGCAGTCTCATTACTGGATATATACCCAAAGGAATATAAATCATTCTATTATAAAGACGCATGTATATGTTCACTGTAGCACTATTCACAATAGCAAAGACATGGAATCAACCCAAAGGCCTACTGATAATAGACTAGATAATGAAAATGTGGTACATATACACCACGGAATAGTATGCAGTCATAAAAAGGAACAGGTGGGAGGCTGAGGTGGGCAGATCATGAGGTCAGGAGATTGAGACCATCTGGCCAACATGGTGAAACCCAGCCTCTGCTATAAAATACAAAAAAAAAAAAAAAATTTGCCAGCCATGGTGGTATGCACCTGTAGTCTCAGCTACTCTAGAGGCTGCGGCAGGGGAATCACTTGAACCGGGTGGGGATGAGGAGGTTGCACCACTGCACTCCAGCCTGGTGACAGCAAGACTCCCTCTTTAAAAAAAAAAAAAAGAGCCAGATCCTGTGCTTTGCAGAGACATGGATGGAGCTGGAAGCCATTATCCTCAGCAAAGTAATGCAGGAACAGAAAACTAAACACTACATGTTTTCACTTATATGTGGGAGCTGAAGAATGAGAACACATGGAAACAGGGAGGGGAACAACACACACTAGGCCTGTTGGGGCAAGGCAGGGGGTGGAGAGAACATCAGGAAAAATAGCTAATGCATGCTATGCTTAATACCTAGATGATTGGTTGATTGGTGCAGCAAACCACCATGGCATACATTTACCTATGTAACAAACCTGCACGTGTACCCCAGAACATAAAGTTTAAAACAAAAAAAATGAAGAGAGTAAATACAGAGATGGTTAAGAAAACAGGGTTTATACTGGAAAGTATGAAAGTTGGGTAGCTAAAAATTCCAGAATTAAGCAGTAAAAGCCATTTTAAGTCTATTTATATCCTGTGGTAACTATTTAATATATTTTATACATCATTTTTCTTTTGATAAGGATGAACGAGATTCTGCATTGTTTACAAAACCTTCCTAGAAGTAATGACTTTATTATTTTAATCTGAAGATCTATTCAGCTGTTCTGTACTTGTTTAATTAATAAGAGACAGATTTGTAAAATTACAATCCACAGGTTAAGAACTAAAACAAATAACCTGCTTTAAATTTTTAGCCAACAGTTGAATATTTAAAATATCCTGAACAACTATAATTTCTTATAAATAAGATTCCTTCTTCCAAGGCAGTAAGTCAACAGGCCCGTGGCAAATTAAAACAGGCTACAAAAGAAACTCAACTTTATGATAATAAGGACTTTCATTCTAACCCAATTTTAATGTTAATCTCCTTTTTAAAGTACATGTCTTATAATCAAAGTTGAGTCTTGTATCTCCAGTGTCAATGCTTTTCAATGGAGTGTTTAGATCATTTACATTTATTATCATTGTGGCTGGGTTTAAGTTGATCATTTTGCCTTTTGTTCTCTATGACTCTTGTTTGTTCTTTGTCTGCTTTTTTTGGCTTCTTAAAGTGTAATTTTTAAAATACGAAATCTATCATCACTATAGCTTTACTTCTATTTAAAAGAAAAAACTGTTGTTGTAGGCATTACCATATGTATCTTTAACTTATCATAGTCTAGTTTCAAATAACATCATACCACTCAAGAGCCTTATAACAGCATACTTTCATTCCTGTGACTATCTTTTCCACTACTGTTTCCATCTTCTGACTTCTACATAAATTCTACAATATAGTTGTATTCCTTTGTGTAGATCTACTTTCCATCTGGTATCTTTTACTATCACTTGAACAACTTCCTTTATTTCTGATAGTAAAGGTCTGCTGACAACAAATTTTGTTGATTTGAAAAATTTTAATTTTGCTTTATTTATATTATTTTTGTAGAGATGGGGTTTTGCTATGTTGCCTAAAATGGTCTCAAACTCATGGCCTCAAGCCATCCTCCTGCCCTGACCTCCAAAAGCTGCTTTCATTTTTGAAAGACTTATTTTCTAGATAAAGAATTATAGGTTGACAGGTATTTTCCCCCAGTCTTTTAATGAAATTACTCAATTGTCCTTTGGCTTGCATTCTAGCCTAGAAATCTGTGAATTCTTTGTTCTTTTATCTACATTGTATTTTCATCTTTCTCCTTATCACTGGATTTCAGGAACTTGACTATGATACGTCTTGGTATGACTTCTTTCGTGTTTATCCTACGTGGAGTTTGTTAAACATCTTGGATATGTGGGTTTATATTTTTCATTAAATTTGAATGAGACCTTATAACTGATCTCAGCCCCATGATTGTATTTTACTTTTTTCCTTAAATCTCTGAAAGATGAGACACTGTTGTCACTCTCTCTCTCTCCCCATTTTCATGTTATACTCCAGTTTATGCTTCGTTATGTGTCCTCTCAGCTGCTATACTAAAAGGTACATACCAAAGGAAGAAAAGAAATTTGTAAAAGTCCCAAATAAGCCAGATCTTTCAATGAGTTTATGAATAAACAAACTGTGGTGCATCCACACCACAGGCTACTCTTGGCAATAAAGAGGAACACACTACTGATACACAACAATGGGAATGACCCTCAGCATTAAGCTGAATTAAAGAAGTCAATCTCAGAAGGACACATATTACATTATCAAATTCATAGAACATAATTATAGTACAGAACAGTCTGGTGGTTGCCAGGGCCTGGGCAGAAACAAGGTGTTGAGTACAAAGGGGTAGCATGAAGGAGCCTTGTAGCGACAGAACAATTCTGTACTTTGACGGCAGTTACATGAATCTGCACATGTGCTAAAACCGCATAAATATATTCACACTAACATATTAAAACAAATTTCATAAGTAGGCCCAGTGCACTGTGAGTTGTTACCCTTCCATCCTTTTTAAAAAAGAAAGATCTAAAAAATCCTTTTACCTGTATTGTAGTTGGAGAGGCCTTCTTTTGTCAAATCAATTACAGAATCAGGTTTCTTCTGTACAGCCTAAAAAATTGTTAATAAAAAATAAAACTTTGCCTCAATAGCTGAAAATGTTTTTAAAAATTTAAAAATGAATTTTTAAATTACCATTTAGAAACCAGATGGAACACTCTCTAAGACTCTTGTGGTTTAACTCTACTATTAAAAAGCTCTTATAAAATAGTATCATTACAAAATATGCTTATCATTAGCTGTCTCCTTTTCAATGTTGGACCAAAACTAAATCATCCACCATGTAGCAAATACTAAAGTTCTTTGAACCAGTATATTTAAATGAACAATATTCAGAGTCAGTATTTATTACCTACCATAACTTCAGCATTGGGAGAGCTGCTGGAATGTCCTGATGTAATATTTCTGATATCTGAAGGAAATTACACATTTGACAAATTTATTAAACAATAGTTACGGACTTTGTGAAATATGAATGCTAAAACAAAATAGGGATACTCATCAGCTGTTAATTATATAATCATAAAAAGTAACTCAATTGACTTTACCTATTCCAAAGATTGAAAATGGAATTTTTTCTTCCATTTATTTATTTTATTGCATTTTAGGTTTTGGGGTACTTAAGAAAATGTAGTTTTGGGTCAAATAATTTTTTCTTTCTGTAACTTTACACCTATATTGGTAACTGTCTTATTTTTTGTAATCTACCTGGAAATTTGCATGAGAAAATACACTTGGAAATACACATACTTTAAATTCACGGTATCTTTAGACTAAAACTGCCTGACATGGCTTTGAAGCACTCTTCCAGGAACCAGTAGGAAGCCTCAGATAAATGGTTAACACCCTTTGTAACTCTCTGATTCACAATCTTAACAGCCCAGACTGTGGAGATAATTAAGTAGGTTTAAGTGGAAGCAAAGGTTTAAAATTAAGATGCAAATTCTCTAATATAGTAAAAAATGAAATGAAAATGGGAAATTTTGGATGAGAAATTATGAGCCAAACAAGATGGGCATTTTTGAGAGAGAGAGAGGTTATCATGGGGCATTTTTGAGAGAGAGAGAGAGAGAGAGAGAGAGAGAGAGAGAGAGAGAGAGAGAGAGAGAGGTTATCATTGGAAATCTAAGGGTAATTTTTTTTTTTTTTGAGATGGAGTCTCGCTCTGTCGCCTGGGCTGGAGTGCAGCGGCATGATCTCAGCTCACTGCAACCTCCACTTCCTGGGCTGAAGCAATTCTCCTGCCTCAGCCTCCTGAGTAGCTGGGATGACAGGCATGCACCACCACACCTGGCTAATTTTTGTATTCTTGGTAGAGACAGGGTTTCACCAGGTTGGCCAGGCTGGTCTCAAACTCCTGACCTCGTGATCTGCCTGCCTTGGCCTCCCAAAGTGCTGGGATTACAGGCATGAGCCACCATGCCCAGACTGACTAGACAAATTTTAAAAATGAAGTAGACTATAAGATAATATATAAAAAACAAAAAGACAAAAAACAAACTATCACTACCATCAATAAAAGGCCAGGTCAAACGATTAAAAATAATGTACATAAAAGTTAAGTAGTTTTACAACTTAGAAAGTCATTAAACATGTAAAAGAAACAAAAGGCCATAAACTGATAAAACACAAGGTTAAAAGGAAATATTAACCATGACATAAATTAAGCAAACATTAATTTAAGGCCTTCTAACTTGATAAGATCATATTCTAATCAGCTTAAGATACCTGTTTGATTTGATGTAATTGGAGTTGTCAAATTAGGACTTTCCACAGAAATCAACATAACATCATCATTGTTACTAAAATGATAAAAAGAAATTAAAAACAAAAACTAAACATGCATTATCAGGCTTAAACATGCAATTAGTGGTTAGATGTCCTCTAACTTAACATTTTATAATGTTTTAATTGAACAATCATGGGGGCAAATAAAAATGGTAAAACCAAATGCCCCCCCAAAAAAACCCTCCAGTTATTACCAATTCAGTTATATGACTGAAAGGTCATGAAAATCCAATAACAGACCCATAAAATGTAGTAGGGATCTATTCACAATGATTCAAAAAATATGTATAATGTACAATGGACATAAATGTGTAAAACATACAAATATCACTTGAGCATATAAATTGGCCTTCATAAAAATGAAACATCATGTAACTGAGAGAAATCTATTGAAAACCATAAAGACACCTGGGCTCTTATAGTTAGAAAACTCTAACAAAGAAAATTATTTTAAAAAGAACTGCTACCACTCTTTATTGTATCTCTCCAATAGCAATATTTACCACAAATGTTTTTAATTGAGGCAATGATGATAAATGATGCTCATTATGGTTACAGAATATTCTAAGCCATTTTGACCCTGAATTTTTTTGTTTTTACAAGTTCAACTTTTTTGTTTTTTTGAGACGGAGTTTCACTCTTGTTGTCCAGGCTGAAGTGCAATGGGGTGATCTCAGCTCACTGCAACCTCTACCTCCCAGGTTCAAGAGATTCTCCTGCCTCACCCTCTCAAGTAGCTGGGATTACAGGCATATGCCACCACGCCTGGCTAATGTTTGTATTTTTAGTAGAGATGGGGTTTTCACCATGTTGGTCAGGATGGTCTCGACCTCCTGATCTCAGGGCATCTGCCCGCCTCAGCCTCCTAAACTGCTGGGATGACAGGCATGAGCTACTGCGCCCAGCTCAATTATAGCATTTTCTTGCACACGTCTTATACTTTTACTATTTGTATTTAGGTCTATGATCCATTTGAGTTAATTTTTGTTTATGGTATGAAGTAAGAGCTGAGGTTCACTTTTCCCTCTATTCCAGCAACTTTTGTGGAAAAGACTGTCTTTTCCTGATAAGCTACCTTGGTACCTTTGTTGTAACCAATGAACTATGTGTGCATTCTCTAGTGTGTCAATTAGTCAACATGCCTATCCCTGTGCCAAACCACTGTCTTAATACTACAGCTTTATAGTTAAATCTTGAACAAGGAGAGTGTAGTCTTCTAACTTTGTTCTTTCCCAACACTGTTTTCATCTTCTAGGTATTTGCATTTTCACATACATATATACATATATTTAAATTTTTTAAAAAGAGACAGACTCTTGCTCTGTCTCCCAGGCTGGAGTGCAGTGGTACAAATCTATTTTGCTGCAGCCTGGACCTCCTGGAGTCAAAGGATCCTCTCGCCTCAGCCTCCTAAGTAGCTGGGATGACAGGCATGTGTCACCAGTACTAATTAAAAAAAAAAAAAAAATTAAAATGTTTATGTTGGCCAGGCTGTGATCCTCTTGCCCTAGCCTCCCAAGGTGCTGGGACTATAAACGTAAACCATCATGCCTGGCCTAACTTTTTAATCAGTTTGTTGCTTTCTACAAAAATGGATGAGACACTGACTGATATGCAATTTGCAGTGAGGTAACGTCTTAACAGTGAATTTTCTGGTTCATGAAAGTTGCATACCTCACCACTTATTTAGGTCTCCTTAAATTCTTCAGTAATACTTTGCAGTTTTAGGTTAGGTGGTTTTGGTTTATCCCTAAATATATTATGTTCCCTGATGTTATTGTAAATAGCATTTATTTTAAATTTCAAATTCCAATTGTTTCTTGCTTATGTGCATATATAATTTCTAAACTATATATATTCACATATATAGGATGTAGTGTTTCTATATAGTGTGTGTTGTGTGTATACACTATATAGAAACACAAAAATATTTTCTATTTGCCATATTTACAATGTCTGTTACTCTATATTACTTTGTACAGAATCAAATTTCGATCTAATACTATTTTCCTTCTGTCTGAAAAATCTCCTTCGAAATTTCTTGTAGTGTAGGTCTGTTGATGATATATTCTCTCACCCTTTTTTGGCTTAAAAGTCTGTTTTTCCCCTACAATTTTGAAACATATTTTCACTGGGTATAGAATTCCGCATGGACTTTTTTTTTTTTTTTTAACCTTTCAATACTTTGTAAGTATCTATTATCTTAAAATTTTAGAGATGTCTTATAGTTTGCACAGGTTACAGCAAGAAGTCTGTTGCCATTCTTACATTTTGTTCTTTTCTACTTGATGTGTCATTTGTCTAGCTACTTTTTAAAATTTTTTCTTCATTGCTGACTTTGAGCAATCTGATGATGTGGTTTTCTATGCTTTTATGTTTCTTCTGCTTGGGACTTGCTAACTTTTTTCATTTATGGGTTTAGAATTTGTATCAACTATGGAAAATTTTCAGACATTGTATCTTCAAGCATTTGCTCAGCCCTTGCCTTGGTGATACTCCAATAATATGTGTATTAACTATTTATACTGTTCCATAGGTCTCTGATGCTCTGTTCATTGTTTTTTCAGTCTTTTTCTTCTCCATGCTTTAGATTCAACATTTTCCATACCTATTTCACTGATACTTAAAAAGAAATCAATAACTACACTGTTATTAATTCTGCACACTCTTTTTCACTTTAGATATAATCTTTTTCATTTCTACATACTCAATTTGGGTCTTCTGTATTTTCCATTTCTCTCACATTCACGCTTTCCTCAACTGTTGTCATTATTTCTAACTAAGAAACAAAGACAAATATTTAAATCTAAATTTTATTAAGAATATTTGCTTTTTGGCTGGGCACCATGGTTCACGCCTATAATCCCAGCACTTTAGGAGGTGGGTGGATCACCTGAGGTCAGGAGTTTGAGACTGGCCAGGATAGCATGGTGAAACCCTGTCTCTACTAAAAATACAAAAAATTAGCCAGGCGTGGTGAGAGCTCTACTTGGGAGGCTGAGGTAGAAGAATTGCTTGAACTCGTGAGGCAGAGGGTGCAGTGAGCCAAGACTGCACAACTGCACTCCAGCCTAGGTGACAGAGCAAGACTCCATCTCAAAAAAAAAAAAAAACAGAAAGAATATTTGATTTTTTTATCCACTTTGCCTTCTAGTAATTTCTTTTGTATATATTTTTGTCTTGTAGTAATGGCAGTCATATAAATTGGATCAAAGACTGATAGCTCTATTTTTTGTTGCTAATCCGTAAGAAAATTTTAAGTACTTAGGAGGTAAGCATTAATATCTGGGACCCACCAAGGGTAAAGAAGCCCTGGCAGACAGTCCAAGCTTTCAGATGGGATCCATGGTAGGCTATGTCTTAGGGGCCAGAGTGAACTAGAGGTAGAAGGAGCCTTACCAAAATTACCACAAGCAGAGGATTAACCTTGTTTTATGGCAAGATATCACTTAGCGCTTCAACAATTTTTCAGACTATCAAGCATGCCAAAAAAGACTGGCAGAAAAACAACAGAAACAGATGCAAAGGTGATCCAAATACTGGAGTTAAAACAAGGGCATTAAAATAACTATGATTAATAATTTAACAGATACAAAAGATGGAGAAAACAGTTAAAATAGATGGGGCCTTCATCAGAAAAGCAGAATCTATATAAAAAAGACAACAATGAAATTAAGTACAGTCAGTTCATATAAGACACCATTAGGGAAACAAGAAGACTTTGGGTCAGGAAAGATATTTACAATAAATGTATCTGGTAAAAACACTTGAAAAGACAAAGCAAAGGTCTTTATAAAAGACGATATCCAAAGCAAATTTGCTTAATTTTCATTATTAGAAGGAAATAGAAATTAAAACCACAATGTAATGCTAAACACCAGCATGGCTAAAAAGAAAGAGATACTACCAGGAGTTAACAAGGATATGCAGTAACAAGAATCTCATGTACTCATAGTGGGAGTATAACTTGGTACAACTTTTTTGGTAAACTGGTTGGTGGTATCTGTTAGACCTCAAGATATGCATACCTTATGACCTAGCAATTCCACTTCTAGGCATATGTCCAACAGAAGTGTACATATGTACATTCACCAAAAGACACGTAAAACAATGTTCACAGCAGCACCATTTATATTTTCCCTAATCTGCAAACAATCTAAATGCCCATGGACTAAACAGTCAATAAAGCTAAGACCAAGCATTGTCTATAAAACAGCAGAAGCAGGACTGCATATTAGACTTCAATGAGTAAAGAATCCCTATCATGATCTTAGTATGACTTCTAAAGGAACACTGAAAACAGTGTAATTTAAAAAGGTAATGGGGAATGGAAAGAAAGATTAATCCAAAAGATGGCTAAAACAGAGAGAGAGAGATACAGATGAGGAAAAGGACCATAAAACAGGACAAATAGAAAACTGGTAGTAAGACTGTAAAGATGAACCTTACATATCATTAAGATTACACTAAGCATAAATAACTTTTCTGATTAAAAGGTTATTTCCAGATTATATTAAAATATTTTCCATTAAGTAATTACCATGCTAGTGCCCATGCAGCCACTATTTAGGTAAGTAAAATGTACATTATCAGCACTTCAGAAACCCCTATGCTTCTATTCTATATCATGAACTTCCTCCCCATACATAGAGTATGTGGTACTAATCTCCTTGTTTTACTCTTTAGATTTACTATCCAGCTTAGAATTCCTGAAGCATGCACTTTCCGGTTATTTTTGAATTTAATTTAAATGGAATCATACTTTGCGGGAATAACCCGTACTATTGCATGTGAATGCATTTCCTTCATTTTAATTAATGTACAATATTCCACTTTATAGATTTACTGTAATTTCTTTTTCAACTATAGAGGGATATTTTTTCCTTCCAGTTTTTGGCTGTTATGAAAACTGCTGCTAATAAACATTCCTATACATACATTCTATTGTATATCTACA
The DNA here is from genome assembly GCF_001604975.1 of Cebus imitator. Classification (NCBI taxonomy): domain Eukaryota; kingdom Metazoa; phylum Chordata; class Mammalia; order Primates; family Cebidae; genus Cebus; species Cebus imitator. Next base: position 1,408,401 of record NW_016107319.1, read on the forward strand.
TGCAACAGATACACGTCTAACTAGGGTATATATCAAGAGATGGGACTGCCAGGTCAAAGGATATTCAAATCTTTGATATTTCCAGATAATGCCAATTTTCTTTGAGTACTATACCAATTTATATACCCAACAACATAATATTAAATAAATACAATTTCATTTATTGCAAAACCTCACTGAAACCCAGTAGTCAGATTTTTAAATGTATTTTTTCCTTACCTCATATGAAATATCTCATTGTGGTTTTAATTTGCATTTCCCTGATTACTAATGAAGATGAACACCTTTTCATATGTTTATTGGCCATTTTAAACTCCTCTTTTGTGAAGTGGATGCACAAGTCTTTTGCCCATTTTTCTTTTGTATTATCTGGCTTTTACTCATTAATTTGTTGAAGTTCTTTATACATATTCTAGGTACTAGTACTCTACAGGTTATATGTGCTGCGAGTCGATTATCTTCTCCACCTCGGATGGCCTGTCTTCTCACTATCTTTATAGTGCCTTTTGAGAAATAATGTGGTAAAATTACTCTTTCTTTTACGGCAAGGGCATTTATGTCCTAAGAAATCTTTCCCTATCCAAGTTCATGAAGACATTCTATATCCTAAAAGCTTTATGATTTCCTTGAGGTATTTTTAGTTCCTTAATCCACATGAGATTAGTTTTTTTGTACTGCTTGACATAGGGGTCCAATTTCATATTTCTGCCAACATAAAGGGCAAACAAGATGACAGTGTTGACTAAAAGTCAATTATTTCTCAAATGACCTGCCAAACATCTCCATCACATATCACACGTACATATATACATGGGTTTCTGGACTCTGTGACACTCATCTATTTGTCTAGTACGTGCCAATCTCATATTATGCTATTACTGTAGCTCTGTAATACCCTCTCTCTGATGGTAAATTCCTTCCATTTTGATTCTCTAATTATAGAGTATCTTGACCTCTGATCTCATTGGATTTACATACACATTTCAGAATCACAGGTTAAGTTCCATAAAATTACACACTGAGATACTGACTGAAACTGTACTCTATAAAATTAACTTGAAGTGAAAACTTTTTTTTTTTCCTCCCCATACATAGCGTATGCAGTGGTGTGATACCAGCTCATTGCAATCTCGGCCTCAGCCTCCTGAGTAGCTGGGTTTACAGGAGCCCGCCGCCACGCCTGGCTCATGTTTGTATTTTTAGTAGAGACAGGATTTCATCATCTTGGCCAGGCTAATCTTGAACTCCTGATCTTGTGATCCACCTGCCTTGGCCTCCCCAAGTGCTGGGATGACAGGCATGAGCCACCACGCCAGGCTGAAAACATTTTGCTAATACTTCTTTGTTCACACCATAAACATAGTATATCACTTTTCAATTAAGTTTTCTTTAATGTCTAACATTTTATATTTTCTTCAGCTACTGCCTGTCTTGTTACGTATTCCTAGGTACTGTGTATGTTTTGGTGCTTCTGTAATGGTGTTAAGGGCTTTTCAAAAATTTTATTTCCTAATTGTTTCTATCTTGTTTTCTAAACAGGAATACAACTGATTTCTTAGATATCTGAATTCAGCAATCTTATATAACTCATTAATTTTAATAATTAATCTTTAGGTTTCATTGGATTTCATATATACACACCCCAATCATCCAAAAGTAAGTAATAATATTGTTCCTTCTTTACTATACTTTGTATTTTTCCTTTTCCCCCGATTTTTTTGACATTCTTGCATTAGCTAGGACATCCAGTATGTTATATAAAATGGTGACAGCGGGCATTTTTCTTCAAGGAACACTTCCAATGTTTCACCATCAGATTTGTATTAGGGTTTTCGTGGATAATTTTTGTCAGATTTAAAAAGTTACCTCTTACTCTGATTTTGCCAGGAATTTGTTTTAATCATAAATGGGTATTTTGTCAAGTTCTGCATCTATTTTGAGTTGTGAGCTGATAATGATCTTTCTCCAGGTAAATCACATTGGTTGTTTTTTTTTTTTTTTTTGAGACAAGAGTGTTGCTCTGTTGCTCAGGCTGGGGTGCAGTGGTGTGATCTCAGCTTGCTGCAACCTCCGCCTCCCTAATTCAAGTGATTCTCCTGCCTCAGTCTCCCAAGTAGCTGGGATTACAGGCATGAGACACTATGCCCAGCTAACTTTGTATTTTTAGTAGAGATGGGGTTTCTCCATGTTGGTCAGGCTGGTCTTGAACTCTTGACCTCATGTGATCTGCCTGCCTCAGCCTGCCAAAGTGCTGGAAGTACAGGCCTGGGCCACTAGGCCAAGCCAATTTTTGTATTTTTTTTTTTTTAGTAGAGATGGGGTTTCATCATCAGGCTGGTCTCCAACTGCTGACCTCAAATGATCCACCCACCTCAGCTTCCCAAAGTGCTGGGATTACAGGCATGAGCCACCTCACGCAGCCACATTAGTTGATTTTTAATTGTTTAACCAAGTTTCGGGCACTCTTAAGTCAAAGTCAACTTTTGTAGACTATTAAATTTGGTAGGACGCCTGCATCGATTTTGTGATTTAAAGCAGGCTGTAAATTTCCATTTCTGTAAAATGTTATGGAGTCTCATAAAATGAAGTGAAGGACGTTCCCTCTTTTTCTATTCTTTGGAAGAGTTTGCTTAAAGCTGGTGTTATTCTGGCTGAAATGTTTTATGAGACTCAGCATTAAAGCCATCGGAATCATGTTACACATTTGTTACACCTATTCGCACATTCACCATGGGCTGAGAGTGCTGCCTCAAACAGTTTTATAAATTGCAGGGTTCTTCCTTCAGAATAGAACATGAGATAGATTTGTTCATATAAAAGATACAAACCACTGCTAAACTGGACATATTTGTCTATAAAGTGCTATTTTAATGGTGTCTTTTTCACTTAAATCACTAGTGCTTTTCCTTTTTTGTTATTTCATGAGTTTCAGCACATGTATCAATAAGGGGTCACTATAAAGTGTTACTGAAATGTAGCTTTTGCCTTCTTCAACTAAATGCCTCCTTCAGAGCAGCTTCCTGACTTAAATGTGGGCCACCATATTACAGAATATGAGAGCATCTCCTGAAGGGTCATAACTGCAATGTTAAATCCCCCAAAACAAAAATCTACTGTAAATGGTTTACATCTGTACTGCTTCTCCTTGGTTCTCCTTTGTCTTAGAGCCCCTTCTGTATGCACAGTTACTTGTGGGAAAGAGTGGTGTTCTTCAAACAATGGCCATCATTTAACCTACTTATTTTGATGATAAGTTTACTTCTTTTTAAAATCTCAAGTATAGGTTCAGGAGCAGTGGCTCTTGCCTGTAATTCCAGCACTCTGGGAGGCTAAGGCAGGCAGATTGCTTGACCCAGGAGTTCCAGACCAGCCTGGGCAATGTGGCAAAACCTGGCCCCTACAAAAAATAAGTCCAGCGTGGTGATGCATGCCTCTAGTCCCAGCTACTTGGGAGGCTGAGATGGAAGATCACTTGAGCCCAGGATGTCAAGGCTGCAGTGACCTGTGATTGTAACACTGTACTCCAGCCTGAGCAAACAAGGTTAGACCCTACCTCAAAAAACCCCAAAACTGAAGTATAATTTAATATATAAAAGTCAAACTATAGGATACTTTAAGAGAAAATGTTAATAATAATATTATAAAGCTCTAAAACTGTGATGAAGAAAAAAATCATTATTGTAGACTTAGATAAATTTATGCATTTTTGTAGAAATACCTACCTTTCAGAAACAGATTCATTCTGATCTGGTGACAAATTAATTTTTTTACTTTCTTTTTCTGAAGGGTTAGAAGGCTTATCATTCACAGAAGACCTTTCAACTGACTCCAGATTATCCAAAATGATAGTCTCTGAATTTGCAACCTATTAAATGGGTAAGAAAAAAGCAGTTGAGGGGAAGTTTACCAATTGTATCCTTCCACCAAATTATTATTTTCAAAGTATTCTTGCATACATATGGCAAAACATAAGTTAAATCACATGTATTGTGAAGGCTGATGACTATGATTGTGATTTGCCTGCCAAAATGAATTTTTAAAAACTTCAGGCAGGTTGTGGTGGCTCACGCCTGTAATCCCAGCACTTGGGAGGCTGAGGTGAGAGGATCACCTACAGTTAGGAGTTCAAGACCAGCCTGATCAACATGGAGAAACACCGTCTCTACTAAAAATACAAAATTAGCCAGGCGTGGTAGCACATGCCTGTAATCCCAGCTACCTGGTAGGCTGAGGCAGGAGAATTGCTTGAATCCGGGAGGTAGAGGTTGCGGTGAGCTGAGATCGCACCATCGCACTCCAGCCTGGGCAACAAGAGCGAAACTCCGTCTCAAAAAAAAAAAAAAACAAAAAAACTTCGAAGGAACCAAATAGATGGTACACATTAACTTCCTAGCCTGGATGGCAAGAAAGAAAAATGTTTAGGTACTTTTAGACAACACTTGATTCCTATTAGACTAAGTTTTAGGAACTAATAAACCCTATACTTAACAATAAAATTTTAATAAAGACTAGAAATAGATTGCTAACTTGCTCTTCCAGTTGAGTTTATGTAAAACTTGGTGCTGAAACATTTTGTATTCTGTTTTGGTCAAGAACTTACAGCATTTTGTATATATATAAATATATAAGTATATATCTATAAATAGATATCTGTAAATATATGTATCTATAAAAATATATAAATTCAAAAGCATCATGTGACTGCCCAACTTAGAAACTTTTCTAAGGGACAGCATGAACAAAAATGGCTTTATGTAAAGACAGAATTCGGAAATGTTATTATCTTAAGAGAACAGATTTTATACACAGAAAGAGGTTTAAGTAACATAAGAAAGTAGTAGCAAAAAATATTTGGTATCCTTTCAGTTCCAGGTCAAGGTGGCATAGGCTCTTGCCTGCTCGTCTCCTCTAATTACAACATTGTTAAGAATATAAGTATCATAAAGCTCTAAGACTGTTGAGTACCATCAGTAATGAGAATTCATTAGTATCTTATCTTCCTCACCCCACCACCAGCTTTGAACATCAATCCAGGCCAGGACCATCCATAATGTTTCTTTGTTAAACCAAACTACTTCTTCCCTACTGATTCCAAATAATAAACATGAAACTGGAAATAATTTGACCAATAATCCTAACTCTGAAAGATGTAAAGCAAAAGGCAGACTGGCTGAGGAATTCATGACTGAGTAGCAGCATCACAGTGAGTATCCTTAAGTTTTCTTTTTACTCTCCATATATCTGCATTGGAAGCTGGGCACCCATCTGTTGCCACAAACCTGTAGCAGCAGTGGCAAACTCCCCAGTTTCATACTTGCAGAATCAGGGGCCTAATTTACCACGGCAGCAGTATCAGCTGTGTCCTATCTGACATTTGGGGCAATGGCAGGCCCAATCTGCTGCAGTGTTGCAACCATAGGCCAACTTTTCCTAAATTTCCCACTCAACAGGACTGGGGCGTGAGGTGACACCTGCAGAGACTAAATGGGAGACCCAGTGGAACCAGAAGAACGAAGCTAAGCAGTATGGCACGGTAAGAGCTCTGACAAGTAAACTGTCACTGAAACCTCAGCTTACAAGAAGAGGTGAGGAGCTACACACTAAACAGGGAAACTTCCTGCTGAAAGAGAGTTGTATGCTTAGTGTCTTCAAGGAGCCCTCGATGTGACTGAATACTGAGACATTTGATCCTTCCAAGGCACTAGGAAAAGGGTATGCAGCCAAAAATCTTGACTTTCTCTCCAGGTCATGCTCTTCTGATAGTGAGCCTCCTGAGTCTTCTGCATTCTGGACAGGCTGAAAATTTCCTGAATCTTCAAGTCCTTTCTGCTAAACAGTTTCTTCTTCAATTTTCCTTTTTTCCCACTTTGTAATAAGAAACAAGAAGAAACCAGGCTAAACCTATAACACTTTGCTTAGAAACCTCGTAAGCCCCTGTAATCCCAGCTACTACAGAGGCTAAGGCATAAAAATTGATTGAACCCAGGAGGCCGATGTTGCAGTGAGCCGAGATTGTGCCACTGCACTCCAGCGTGGACAACAGAGTGAGACTTTTTGACTCCAAAAATTAAATATAATAGGGCCTGGCACGGTGGCTCACACCTGTAATCCCAACGCTTTGATGGCCGAGGCAGGGACACCACGAGCTCAAGAGTTCCAGACCAGCCTGGGCAATATGGTGAAACCTCATCTCTTCCAAAAATACACAAATTAGCCAGGCGTGGTGGCACATGCCTATAATCCCAGCTACTCAGAAGGCTAAGGTAGGAGAATTGCTTGAACCAGTGAGGTGGAGGTTGCAGTGAACCAAGATTATGACACTGCACTTCATCCTGGGCAACAGAGCAAGACTCCGTAACAAAAAAACAAACAAACCAAAAAACCACACACACACAAAGAAAGAACCCAATCTCATAAGCCAAAGAAAAATCCAAATTCATCGTTTGTAAGTTCTGCTTTCCATGTAACTTTAGGACATAATACAACTAAACTTCCTGCCACTATGTAACACAAATCCCCTTTCCTCCTATTTCTAAGGACATGTTCCTCACTTCCTTTTAAGGCCTCACCAACAATGTTTTTAATGTCTGTATTTCTACCAAAAGTTTGTTTATGAAGATGTAGGTATGAAGTCCATGGTAGGTGTTCTCCACTGTGCTCCTCATTTCCTTTTAACCCCCAAGGGCAGTCTTTAACTTCCAAATTTCTATTAAGAGTCTGTTCAAGGCAATCTAGGCTTTTTTTTTTTTTTTTTGAGATGGAATCTCTCGCTCTATCGCCCAGGCTGGAGTGCAGTGGCATGATCTTGACTCACTGCAAACTTTGCCTCCTGGGTTCAAGTGATTCGCCTGCCTCAGCCTCCCACGTAGCTGGGACTACAGGCACATGCCACCACGCCCAGGTAATTTCCATATTTTTAGGAAAGGTGGGGTTTCACCATGTCGGCTAGGCTAGTCTTGAACTCCTGACCTCCAGTGATCTACCCACCTTGGCCTCCCAAAGTGCTGGGATTACAGGCGTGAGCCACCATGCCCAGTCAATCCAGGCTTTTTAGAAAGCATGTTCCTTGAAATCCTTCCATTCTCCACCTATTACCCTAAAGTCACTTTCACATTTTTAGGTATTGGTTACATCAGTACCCCATACTTCCTGATATCAAATTCTCTATTACCACAAACTGCATGGCTTAAAACAACACAAACTTATTTTATCGCGGTTTTGGAAGACTAAAAGTTTGCTATCAGTTTCACTACGCTAAAATCAAGGAACTGGGCTTCCTTCTGGAGGCTGCCTGCACTTCTGGACTTGAGCCTCTTCCTCTGTCTTCGGTGTACCTCATTCCAGCGTCCCATCTCCTCTTTCTACTTTTAACCTTCTTGCTACTTTTTTCTTAGAATCCTTGTGATTAAAATGAGCCCACCCAGATAATCCAGGATTAACTCCCCATCATATCAGCGTACTTAATTTAATAATACCTACGAAGACCCTTTCCACCATGTAAGGTAACATTCACAAATTCTGGGAATAAGGTTATGGATATCTTTTAGGGACCATTTTTTTTCCATCTACCACAGCTGCAGAAGGTCTAAACATCACTATCAACCATCTTGGCATAACTAACTGAAATATGACATTTACAGAACATTACAACCAACATTCTGTACGTGGAACATTTATCCAGTGAAATCATATTGTGTTATCCTACCTTGTGTTGGCCTTACCAACTCATTCTTAATTGAAGAAGCCAGACAAACTCCATCTTAGCTTCTTCACTTGTAGTTATTTTCCCACCATTAAGATATAGCTATAGTGTGTGGCTGGGGCAGGATAACACCAGGCACATCCAGCAATGCATTTGCTGCTAAGATACCAAGTCAAGCAGTACCAGCAGACCCTTTTGCTAAGTACTCAGAGCCCCATATCTATAAGTTGTAAGTCTTTGGGGACAGCTTAAGCTCCTGCACCTGGTACTGCTTACTTCTTATGTGCTAGTTTATCCTTTAACTTTCTGCTTGCGCTGCTTCTGTGAAAAAATTACTTTAGCTTGGCTCCCTCTCCCTTTTCAAACTAGGGTATAAGAAAACCACTCAACTCTTTCTTCAGGGCCGAGAGAATTTTGACCATTAGCCATCTCTCAGTCGCTGGCAATAAAGGATTTGTAACTCAAATCTCAAGAGTGTGGCGCATTCCTTTACTCACTTGGGTATAATAATATGCTTGCCTATAACCCCCATTAGAAATAAAGTATAGTGTACACTGTAGCACTCCAAACATTAAAAAGACAAGTGAATTCAATAATTAGATAACATGGACAAATTCCTCACAAAGATAACTTATAAAACGGATACAAGATAAAAGGATGGCCCTATACCTACAAAAGAACTGGATTTTCAAATAAAAACCATCGTACAAAGAAAGCTCCTGACCAGACGGGATGGCTCACGCCTGTAATCCCAACACTTTAGGAGGCAGAGGTGGGCAGAACACCTGAAGTGGGGGGCTCGAGACCAGCCTGACCAACACGGAAAAACCCTGTTCTCTACTAAAAATACAGAATTAGCCAGGCTTGCTGGCGAATGCCTATAATCCCAGCTACTTGGGAGACTGAGAAAGGAGAATCACTGGAGAATCACTGGAACACGGGACACAGGGAGGTAGAGGTGTGGTACGCATCACTGCACTGCAGCCTGGGCAGTAAGGGTGAAATTCCATCTCAAAAAAAAAAAGTCTCCTTGCTCAGTTTTCAGAATCTAAGTGGTAAGTATACAATTCTTCACTATGAAATTATTTCAACTTTGCTATATACATTTGATACTTTCCATGATGAAATGGGGTGGGGGAAGATAGTCTTGGCAATCACCAATTGTCTTTCTACTGCCTTTACTAAAGAAATACAAGCGGCATTTACTGCCTAAGGGTATCTTCTCCATAGACAGATTTATGGAAACAGAAAATAAGTAAAAACTTACTTACCTTTACACCTTCTGTCCAACCTTGGAAATATATTCATTTCTTATAATCCAACCACTTATGTGAGTCAAACAGATTATTAAAATTTCTCTGTGTTTATACAAACCTTACAGGCTCCATTACTGGATAACATGTTTGGTTTCAAACAATTCCTTTGAGAGTATAATACTGTTTCAATACGTCTTTTAAGTTTTGCTATTTTTGCCTAGAAGAAAAAGAGAAAAAAGAATACTAAGCCATAGAACTACATATCATATTATACAGAGATGGAGGGAAAATTATTTGCCCAAGTTGTTTTGTAAGACTTAGGCATCTACCCAAATGAGAAATTGTGATATATATGCAAAAATCACATTTCATGCTTGTGTGTGTGTGTGTGTATATATATATATATTTTTTTTTTAAGAGACGGGATCTCGCTACGTTGCCCAGACTGGAGTGCAGTGGCTATTCATAGGTACGATCCCACTACTGATCAGCATGGGAGTTTTGACCTGCTCGGTTTCTGACCTGGTCTGGTTCACCCCTCCTTAGGCAACCTGGTGGTCCCCCGTTCCTAGGAGGTCACCATATTGATGCTGAACTTAGTGCGGACACCCTATCGGCATAGTGCACTACAGCCCGGAACTCCTGTGCTCAAGCGATCCTCCAGCCTCAGCCTCCTGAGTAGCTGGGACTACAGGCATGCGTCACTGCACCTGGCTATATATTTTCTTTTTGAGACAGAATTTTCTCGTTTCCCAGGCTGGAGTGCAATGGCACCATCTCGGCTCACCACAACCTCTGCCTCCCGAGTTCAAGCAATTCTCCTGCCTCAGCCTCCTGAGTAGCTGGGATTACAGGCACATGCCATGACACCCAGCTAATTTTGTATTTTTAGTAGAGACGGGGTTTTGCCACATTGGTAAGGCATGTTTCGAGCTCCTGAGCTCAGGTGATCTGCCTGCCTTGGCCTCCCAAAGTGCTGGGATTACGGGGGTGAGCCATTGTGCCTGGCCTATGCTTGTATAATGTTAAACATAAAGTAGATAAAAATCTCAAGCTTCCGCCACGCATGGTTGAAAGCCTGAAACAGGTTGTACAAGTTCTAAGAAAGGATAATTTAGAAAGAAATGAAGCTGCCTATATATTAAGCCTGTCAACTGACACACAATGCCTAAGCTATGAATATCTCTCAAAAGGCAATATTGCTAAGCTATAATAAATTACATTGTCTATGATATGTTCTTATGCCTAGTGGCCAGGAATCAGGTGTTTCTTCCCTTGTTTTCCTTTGATAATATGAAAAATATCACCAAATTCTGCTTTTTAAAAGGATTGAAATGGGCCAGGTGTGGTGACTCATGCTTGTAATCCTAGCACTTTGGGAGGCTGAGGGTAGAGGATCGTTTGAGCTCAAAAGTTTTGAGGGCAGCCTGGGCAACATGGTGAAACCTCATTTCTATGAAAAATACAGAAATTAGCATGGAGGTGTGCACCTGCAGTCCCAGCTACTCTGGAGACTGAGGTGGGAGGACTGCTTGAGCTTGGGAGGCAGAGGTTGCAGTGAGCCACCATACTCCAGCCTAGCCAACAGAGCAAGAACACCTCCCATTCCCCCAAAAATGACTCAAATGAAATGAAAACTTACCAAGAGTCCGTCTGCTATTCCTTCATGTTTATTTCTGCACTCTGTCTTTCCAATGCGTTGGTTCAATTCTTCCAGTTTCTTATCAAATAGTTTGTAATTTAAACTATACATTTCCTGTTGAATCAAATGTCTGACCTAGAATTTTAAAATAAAAACCACAATACCCCCCGTTTCAAATTTAAAAGCAATTTTACTTTCTACTTTAAAAAAATAGCCTTGCTCTTTTCTGGATTTACTGTAACCAATTAAATATACTTTATTTATATTTGTGTGTTTAGGCAACTATACCAGTAAGTTGTATAAAACTTCAATATTAAACTTAAAACACACTCAATATTTACATATACTGGACATGTTAGAAATTAATGCTAACCTTAGTTTCTTACAGTTTCATTTGAATTCCATACTATACATTATAGAAACAATTTAAAGACTATACGTCATTTATATTTTTTTAATGACCATAATTGCAAGTTAGTATTCCACAAAAAGGAACTCTACTTATCTGAAAACCAGAGCCTGATGAAAATGGTAGGTTGGGCCGGGCGTGGCAGCTCGCGCCTGTAATCCCAGCACTTTGGGAGGCTGAGGTGGGCGGATCACGAGGTAAAGAGATTGAGACCATCCTGGCCATGATGAAACCCCGTCTCTACTAAAAATACAAAAATTAGCCGGGTGTGGTGGCACGCGCCTGTAGTCCCAGCTACTCGGGAGGCTGAAGCGGAAGAACTGCTTGAACCCAGGAGGCGGAGGTTGCAGTGAGCCGAGATTGCGCGACTGCACTCCAGCCTGGTGACAGAGCAAGACTCTGTCCCCAAAAAAAGAAAATGGTAGATTGGTCTGTAGCAGATATAGAACACAAGGGTGAGACTTGACATTGCCATTAATAAGCTCTCTGACCCTTGGGTCAGTCACTTTATTTCTGGGCTTCATTTTCCTTCTCCACAAATAAGTAGATTATATAATAAATGTTGAACAAGTGATACTCAAAGGATTTCTATAGAAACATAAGGTAATATGCAAAAAAAGAGCTCCATAAAATAAAAAACACTGAATTTGTATGAAAGAAATAAATATGCAAGATAATCACCATTACTTCCATAACTTTTTTAGGCGGTGGCTTTCTCATTGTTAAAATTGAAATAATATCAGTCAGTTGGTTACCTTAGCTAGTTCGAGCATGGTGCTAAAATTGAAAGAAGCCGGCCGGGCTTTGGTGGCTTACGCCTGTAATCCCAACACTTTGAGAGGACAAGGCGGGTAGATCAGAAGGTTAGGAGTTCGAGACCAGCCTGACCAACACGGTGAAACCCCGTCTCTACTAAAAATACAAAAATTAGCCTGGCATGGTGGCACATTCCGGTAATCCCAGCTACTCAAGAGGCTGAGGCAGGAGAATCATTTCAACCTGGGAGGTTGAGGTTGCAGTGAGCGGAGATGGCACCAATGCACTCCAGCCAGGGCAACAGAACAAGACACTGTCTCAAAAAAGTAAAAAGTTGAATCTTGGAGAAACATATCTAAATGTTTTGAACATATGTGGAGACACTGTTTTGTACAGTGTTTCTCTAACACCAGGAATGACGAACAATCATATAGGATAGCTGTTAAAATCACAAATTCCTAGGCCACATCCTGGATCCACCAAACAATGTTTTGGAAAGGGGCCTGGAAAGTTGTATAGTTACAGTTACTACAAATAATTTTTATGAGGTATATCTGAGAAAGCAGTAGCCTAAAACAACTGTCTTCATCTATTAGTAAGCTCAAGAAACTACAATTTAAACAAGTATTCCTGGTGGTTCAGATAGACACAGGTCCTTAAATTTGATCATTTTGGACTAAGTACCCACTATGGGGTAACTCCTCTTGATTAGACTATATCCTTGATCTAATTTAATGGTAATGTTCCTCATACAGAAGACATAATAACTTCCATCAAATACCTCATCATTTTTTTTTTTTTTTTTTAACCACTGGAAATGTGTCCATTAATAGGGAACCACCTTGAAGTCCTGGCTTCAAAGTGAAGATAGCAACCAAACTGGCCTGAAGTTTGGAGAAGGTACAAACTTATCTCCAATCTCTGACAACTTTCTAAGACAGTGGGTAGAATGAATAACTTAGACGGTAAAGGAAAAACCCTTCCTCTTCAGTAATTTAACTGGAACTAGGCCAAGATCCTTATGAAACTTCAAAAGGCTAAGAAACGATCACTCTAGGACTCTTTCAGTAGGGGAGAAAAATGTCAGAATGTGGGGGAGGGCTATCTCATTGAGATTCAAGCAAGGTAAATACACAGATATGCTTTAGAGAGATAACAGTCTGGACAAGAATTATAAGAAGTGAGGAAAGCTAGCTATTTAGAGATGGTTATGTACACATTAGAACTTACTTCTGGCCGAGCACGGTGGCTCACACCTGTAATCCCAGCACTTTGGAAGGCCAAGGCAGGCAGATCACTTGAAGTCAGTAGTTCAAGACCAGCCTGGCCAACATGGTAAAACCTGTCTCAACTAAAAATACACACAAAAAATTAGCTGGGAGTGCTAGTGTACACCTGTAGTCCCAACTACTCAGGAGGTGGAAGTAGCAGTGAGCCTCGACTGTGCCACGAACTCCAGTCTGGGCAACAGAGTGAGACTCTGTCTCAAAAAAGCAAAAAGAACTACTCACTTTAGCTATTAATCACTGGACACAAGACCCAGCTGGAATCCCCAATCTTCTTCTTGAATAACATGGTCCTTAGGGCTAGATCCGTGCTTGCCATACTTCCACTACCCTTTCTCTGCCAACAATAGAACACTTACTTATTTTTTATTGTGTCTCCTTTGGTCTTCTTGGAAGAAAAACAAAAGGTAGACAGGGGAAAACTGTTGACTCACCCTTTAACCTGGTTCTGCCTAAGGGTTTCTGAAAGATTTCCCTTTATTAGGTGAAGAATATACATTCATAGCACATATATCTATCTAACTGTAATGGTCTGTTTTAAAAAACGGCAGTAGTGTTTCTGTTTCTGAAACAGTTTGTAGGGTAGTTTAGACTGGGAAATTTTGGTCCATTACAGTTGAGAGACATTAATCTACTACGTAATGATTTACGGTAGTGGCATTCTACTGGTAGTGAAATAGAAAAACATGGTCATCAAAACCCATCCTGAGTATAGCCATTTTACTACAACTGAAACACTACACTTCAACTAATAATTGATCAGACACATATTGAGACTGTAGTACAATGAGATAAAATGAGGTTACAATGAAAGCAAGAAGACTATTTAATGATGCCATAAAGCAAAATGTCAGATAATGCACCATATCCATTTAAGTTTGGAAAATAGGGCCAGTAAACCTAAATGCAGCGGGACTTTCCAATGGACTTCCAGGTTGTTTGAGTCTTCTGGATTGTGGTGAGATCTACAAACAGATATAGCTGCAGATCTAAGAGCTCCACGACTAGTATAAAAGAGATTGGATTGTTTACAAAGCTCAGGGTCATCCAGTGTCTGACTCACCAACAAATATGAGTGTAGTATTGACTGAAAGCCCATTCTCTTTCTGCAACAGGTCTCTACCTACACACGATCCCTAGGTAACTGTGCATGAGATCATTTTCAAGAAAGCAGAGCTGTTTTGGTAGTGTATATAATTTCTCTCTCCCCAATCTGTGATAATTCAGCTTTCACATACCAGCTTTGCATCAAGTGGGAGTCCTCTGTACTATGTCACTGTGGAGACCAGGTAATTAATTTACCATGCTTTACTAATCAAAAGTAAAAGTTTTATTTAAGCCCCAATATCTTACCTGTTCCAAGAATGCTGTTTGCCTTTCCAAATCCACACAAATATTTTCATTAATTTGCTCTGAAGTTTTCATGCGTTTAACATTTTCTTTGTTTTCTGAAAACATCCTCTTCTTTTGATAATGGCCTTGAAGAGATGGAAAGATGATAAAGAAAGATATTTTAAAGAAGAAAATAGTTCACCATGGCAGCTCATGTCTGTAATTCCAGCACTCTGGGAGGCTAAGGAGGGAGGATGGCTTGAGGCCAGGAGTTCAAGACCAGCCTGGGCAACATAGTGAAAATTCATCTCTATAAAAAATTTAAAATTAGCTGGGTATGGTGGGGTATCCCTGTAGTCCCAGCTACTTGGGAGGCTGAGGTGGGAGGATTGCTTGAGCCTGGGAGGCTGACATGGCAGTGAGCACCTCAACCACTGCACTCCAACCTGGGTAACACAGTGAGACCCTGTTTCGAGGAGGAAAAAAAAGAGAAAGAAATAGAATTCTCTATTTAGGGACCCTCTGAGCAAATGGAAAAACTAAAATGTGTAAATGGCAGCATTTTTCAGAAAGTTCAATTGCATAAAAACATATCCACCAATTATTCCTTAAATGAGTAATCTGGGTAACAACAGCAAAACTCCTTCTCAAAAAAAAAAAAAAAAAAAAAAGAAGTTATCTTAGGTAGGGTTCTGGTCTCAGATACACTGTCCCTTCAATCTTACTTAATAATACACATATATCAACAAAAACTTAAAAATTAAAAATTATGGCATTTAATTCTGTTTATGGTTACTTAAGTGGTTCTACATTATTTTCTACACAGATAATCTTTTTTTTCTTTTTTCTTTTTTTGAGACAGAGTCTCGCTCTTGTCATCTAGGCTGGAGTGAAGTGGCGCAATCTTGGCCCATGGCTCACTGCAACCTCCGTCCCAGGGTTTCAAGCAATTCTCCTGTCTCAGCCTCCTGAGTAGCTGGGATTACAGGCACCCACCACCATGCCTGGCTAATTTTTTTTGTATTTTTAGTAGAGATGGGGTTTTGCAATATTGGTCAGGCTGGTCCTCCACTACTGACCTCGGGTAATCCACCTGCCTTGGCCTCCCAAAGTGCTAAGATTACAGGCTTGAGTCACCATGCCTGGCTTCTTCTTTTTGTTTTTTTCAGAAGAGACAGGGTCTTAGATCTCTTGTCCAGGCTGGTCTTGATGGCTCAAGCGATCCTCCTGCCTTGGCCTCCCAAAGTGCTGTGATTGTAGCCATGAGCCACTGCACCCAGCCAGTCCTATTAGACGTATTTTAAATAGATGATAATGTTATTATTTTTAAGCAATTTTAAATTCATCTTGTTAAATGATCATTCTGTAGCCTAGACAAGAACACAAAATTTATCCTATGAAATCAGTTTGTTCTATTTCATCAATCAACGTATAAATGCCCTACTTCAAATGAAATTCACTTTTGCTATTTTAATGATGTTATAACCCAAGATCTTCATTTATTATTTGGGGTGCTTCTCTTTCTCTACACACACATATACACACATGTGTGCATATATTATCTATCGTTTTATACTTGGCATGTGATTAACAGGTCAATTCTATAAAAAGAAATAGGGTTACCAACAATTTTTAAAACCTACTCTCATTCAACCAGCCTCCTTCTTAATCTAATAAATAAAACTTCAAACTTCAGAAGAAATGTATATGAAACGAACCAAATAATTGCTATAAAACACCTTTTGATTTTCTGTACTCAAGGAAAAGTGATTGATTCCTTCTCTGCAATAATTAACTACGCCTTTAATATGGTGGATACCTGTCCCCCAACTCACCAAGAACATTTCAGTAACAAGATACTGTGAAATAAATTATTATTTACCTTTTCCCTGTCTATATATGCTCTACTTGTTTGTATATTTGAGACTTTAAAATACCTCAAAGAAAAGTGACTATTTTAATTTTTCAAAAAAGTGTGTAAATATATACTTACTGTTGTTATTAGTGTCAAGTGATGACTGCCATGTTGAATCTGCACTTTCACAATTTGAAATGCTGGAAGGACAGGTTCTGCTACACTCTTCAGTTTTCAAAATGTCATCAGCACATTTGTGAGAAGTGGCTGAATTCACCAAGTTAGGTGTTTTCTCAATAAGCACAAAGCCAGAGTCTTCTGAACATAAAATGTTGTCACTTTGCTTTTTATCATGTGATTCTGAATTGGAGTCTGTTTCTAAATGGAAAACTATCTGGTCAGTTCTCTTATCATCCACGGGAATGGTTACTGCAGTCTTTGGCATCTGAACAGTACCATTCAATACACTGCGTGGATAGCAAGTGGACTTTAGACTACAAACCCCTTCATGCTCAAAAAGGGATCCTGTAACATCTGTCTGATATTCAGAATGGTTTTCAGAAGTGTTCAGTGAATCTTTTGCCTCTTCTATAAAGACTCTGATGGGAAAATCTGTTGTTTTACTTGGGTTTTGGTCTGAACAAACAACTTGTGTCAACTTTGTTTCTGAATGAATGATTTCTTCTAATGGTTTTATGCAATTCTGAGAGAACACTTTACTTTCCTCTGATATTGAATTTTTATTGGAGTCCGGTGAGGATGTACCATTTTCAGAATGTCCACATTTGCCAGTTATGACACTAGGATTGAAACTCTGATTACCACTCAGAACATTACTTCCAATTGCTGCTGTTTTCAGTGCTTTGACATTCCTTGACTTATTCAGCATCTCTACTTGCTTCCGGCAACTTTGGGGCATTGTTTTTTTGGCTTTTAATATCTTCCGTTTACTTCTATCTGGACTTGCCATCTTTCATATCCTGGAATTTAACACATCATATTTAAATTCATTTCGCTAGTGAATAAAAGTTATTTACTACTGAATTAAAGTTATTTGCAATATTAAAATAACATTGATACTATCTCTCTAGATTTAAATGATCATTTTACTGGAAATTATATACATTTTCATGACACTGAAAACACAGAAATCATTTGTACTGTTTCTATAAATTTAAACTACGTAAATTCAAAATCTATATTGCTAGTATGCCTTTACTTGACGCTATGCCTGATAGTTTTATCTAGCCACTTCTTGTTATATCATCTCAGTACTATAACCATTCACTTTTTATTTATCCATCCAGGTAAGTCATGGTTTAAACAACCTAAATATTAAATTGCACTTATTCATAAAACCAAAAAAAAAATGCTTTGTATAAAACATTCCATTTTCTATACATAGTAGCTTCTGTTTCAGTTTTCCTAATGTTCAAGTTTCTAAAATAAATGTGGCCGGGTGCAATGGCTCATGCCTCTAATTGCCTCTGGGAGGCAGAGATGGGAGGATCATTTGAGGTCAGGAATTCGAGACCAGCCTGGCCAACATGGTGAAACCCTGTCTCTATTAAAAATACAAAAATTAGCCAGGTGTGGCGGTGCATGCCTGTAATCCCAGGTTCCTGTGAGGCTGAGGCAGGTGAATTGCTGAACCCAGGAGGCAGGGGTTGCAATGAGCAGAGATTGCCCCTTGGAATCCAACCTAGGAGACAGAGCAAGACTCCACCTCAAAAATAAAACCAAAACCCAAAAAACAAAAACCTGATATGTACACTAAATAAATCCAGAAAAACAGCAGAACACTCTTCATTAATTAAGATCCTAACATGCCTATACAATTCTATTTTTCCTATAGGACTGTGTATTATTTGATTGTTTCTTCATGAATACAATTTTTGTATTATTTTCCAGAGAGAGTGAACAAATCAAATCTTTCCTCTGGCATGGTTTAATAATCTATTTGCTAAAACTGATAATCATGATGCATAAAACTGGCAGCTTTGCCTGAAGACACTGCTAGAGTTTTGTGTCCTACAAATAAAAACATTCTTATATTAGTTTAAAGGCAGAATTCAATAAGGTGTGGCACATGCCTGTAGTTCCTGCTACTCAGAGGGCTGAGGCAGCAGGTTCACTTGAGCCTAGGAATTGACACTGCTGTGATCTGTGATTGCACCACTGCACTCCAGATTGGGTGACAAAGAGAGACCCTGTCTCAAGAAAGAAGAAAAAAAGCAGATCCCTATCAAAAAGAAAATAAATACATGGTGATTTTATAACTGAATGTGCCATTTTATTATTTCTAACAAGAGGAAAGTGCTGTTTTGACTGGAAATTCATGAAAACTAAATCCTATACTTAAAATTTTAAACATCAGATAATTGGGAATTTTTTCCTGATTACCTTCTGGTTTCAAAAATTTCAAACTCTGGCTTCTTTCTCTACACTCATGTATTCCAGGTGCCAAGCACTAGAGACCACATTCCCAACACATTCAGACTGATAGGCTGTAATTACCTACATCCAGAAATGATTTCCAATCACAAACACATCCCACTAAACCCATACAAATCCCCCAATAGCGAAATGCCTAAAACCACTCTACTGCCAGCTGACACAAAGAAGAAATCAAGGTGAAGAGAGACAGGAGTCTTAAATGACTATAATTAAAATAGCTTACTATTTTAAATCTGATGAAAATGTCCAACCATGTGAACATATTATTACTACTGTCCTCCTAAGGGCCTTTGGAAAAGGACCAAACTAGGAAAAAGTGCCGAAATTGAGGCTTTGGAGTAAAAAAAAAATGCCTCTGCATTTGACGAATACAAAAGACATGTTTATGTGTTAATTACAAAGTATAATAAAGTGAACATCTTGGAACCACCCACAACAAATAAGTAGAATACGATTAGTAACTTGTATTTACTTATGTTTCTCCAAACCACATGCACCTCTTCTCCATCCTGATATATCCGAAATTTAATTATTTTTTCTGATTTCATTATAAATATTATATGTAAACAAGTATACTGTTTAATTTTGTTGTTGAACAAACTAGCTAATACTTGTATAAGCTATGTATAAAATTCATCCGTGTGCCTGCGTGTAGCAATAATTCATGTTCCTCTTTGTATTATAATAATTCACTGGGTAGATACACCAAAATTTGTTTATTATCTGATCATCTATGAAGGATCTTTGGGTCACTTCCAGTTCCCTTTCTTTTTTGGACACAGGGTCTCAGTGGTCTGTTACCTAGGCTGGAGTGCAGCATGGGTCATGGCAGCCTCAACCTCCCAGGCTCAAGCAATCCTCCCACTTCAGCCTCCTAAGAGGCTGGGATTACAGGCATACACCACCACACCTGGCTAATTTTTAATAAAAAATTTTTGTAGACACCAGGTCTTACTATGCTGCCCAGGTTAGTCTGAAACTCCTGGCCTCAAGTGATCCTCCTGTCTCGGCCTCCCAAAGTGCTGGGATTACATCTTCAGTTCTTGTTGATGTTCTGACACAACACTGCTATTTTGAACATTTCTGTCTCAATGTGCCTATGCGTAAGCATCTCCTGAGTGCCTCTCTGGATACTGATAGGTATCCATGTTCAACTTTCCAGGAAAGCCAAATTACTTTCTGAAATAGTTTCACCAGTTTGCACATATAGTCAATGTGTAAGAGTTACCACTGAGCCACATCCTCTTGAACCCTTGGTATTGCCAGACGTGATTTTAGCCAAACTACTTGGATAAAGAATTAGATCTCATGTCTTAATTTGCCTTTCCCTAATTACTAGCATCATTCCATATGTTTATTAGCTATGTTTACTTGTCTGTAAAAATTTCTGGTTATTTCCTGCTCATAACTTCTTAGGTTGTCTTTCCTCTTTCATTTTCAAGGCATACTTAACATATAAACCATATTCCGGCCAGGGGTGATGGCTCACACCTGTAATCCCAGCAGCTTGGGAGGCCGAGGTGGGTGATCGCCTGAGGTCAGGAGTTCAAGACTACCCTGGCCAACATGGCCAAAATCCCATCTCTACTAAAACTATAAAAATTCGCTGGGCATGGTGGCACATGCCTGTAATCCCAGCTACTCAGAAGGCTGAAGCAAGAAAATCGCTTGAACCTGGGAGGTGAAGGTTGCAATGAGCCGAGATCATGCTACTGCATTCTAGCCTGGATGAAAAACAGAGACTCTGTCTTTAAAAAAAAAAAAAAAAAAAGGCCCAGTGCAGTGGCTCATGCCTGTAATCTCAGCAGTTTGGGAGGCTAAGGTAGGCGGATCACGAGGTCAGGAGTTCGAGACCAACCTGGCCAATATGGTGAAATTTCATCTCTACCAAACATACAAAAATTAGCCATGTGTGGTGGCACGCGCCTGTAGTCCCAGCTACTCGGGAGGCTGAGGCAGAAGAATCGCTTAAACCCAGAAGGCAGAGGTTACAGTGAGCCGAGATCTCTCCACTGCACTCTAGCCTGGGCAACAGAGTGAGATTCCATAAAAAACAAAACAAAACAAAAACACCACATTCCTTTGTCAGTGCTTTGTTATATGAGTTACAGGTGTCTTATTAGGCTCTAATATTAAATAGTCAAATTAAACAATTTTTTTTCTTTTATGGTTAAAGTTTGATCTCTCTTCTTTGTGAAATCCTTCCCTACCTCACAATGTATGAAATAGTAAAGCCTACTGGTGGTAAAGAAGCCTTTCACTGATGTAAGTTATTGAAGGACATCGTGCTATACCATGGCTGTGCAATTATTACAGTACATGGAAGTAATGTGGAGGGTCAGCTCAAAGTGAATTACTGTTAATGTTCATAAAAAACATGAACTAAATGGTCGTTAAAATTACACACTTCATAACTGGTTAAACTTACAGCACTGAGGAGAGGTATTTCACCCTGAAAACCACTGCATGAGAATGCTTAGGGGAGACAAGTAAAACTGCCAATAAAAGGTGCAAGTTAAATATTGTTAACTGCACAGTTTGCCTGTCATAGAGCCCGTTCATTCAAGTTGAATCCTTGCCAAGAGAATAAAAAACAATGACCCAAACTAATCGGGGAACGCAACCATCAACAGAACTCCTCTCTTCAGCCAATTTGAATTCTTTGCTGTCATATAAGCCACAACTCACAGATCTTTGAGATGGTAATACTGTCCTATAACACATGCTGCAAAAGATAAATTATATTTTCTCTAGTTTTAAAGATCTGTCTTTTACAATTTAAGTCCTCAATCCATCTAGAATTTATTTTAGTATATGGAAAAGAGGAAAGGACCTATTTTCATTTTTCCCTCAGATACATAATTGCTTGGTGGTATCCTCACTGTTAATTTTGTTTTGAAATCATAAAACTATCTAATCTGTACTTTTAATCTGTTTTATAATGATATAAATCCTACTGAACATAATGTTGACCATCCTTACCTTTAACGTTTTATTTTTTGAGATGGAGTTTTGCTCTTGCTGCCCAGGCCGGAGTGCAACAGTGTGATCTTGGCAACCTCCACCTCCTGGGTTTATGCGATTCTCCTGCCTCAGCCTCCCGAGTAGCTGGGAGTACAGGTGCGTGCCACCATGCCCAGCTAATTTTGTATTTTTTAGTAGAGATGGGATTTCTCCATGTTGGTCAGGCTGGTCTTGAATTCTCGACCTCAGGTGATCCGCCTACCTCGGCCTCTCAATGTGCTAAGATTAAAGGCGTGAGCCACCACGCCTGGCTTGCCTTTAACATTTTTATATCAATTTATGTTTCTTGTAATACTTAAAAATATTTTAAACCTAATGAATATGTCTTTAAACAAAATTTAATTCATTTACATTAGTTATTCATGCCATATTAAAGCCTTAATTTACATTAGAGTTAATATCTTCTGCCGTTTATGTATTGCTATTTTAGTTTTACTTATTATTTACATTATTATTTATTATTAAGGTGTCATTAATTTTTTTTTTTTTTTGACGGAGTCTCACTCTGTCACCCAGGCTAGAGTACAGTGGTGCTATCTTGGCTCACTGCAACCTCCACCTCCCAGGTTCAAGCAATTCTCCTGCCTCAGCCTAGTAGCTGGGACTACAGGAGCATGCTACCACCTCCAGCTAATTTTTGCATTTTTAGTAGAGATGCAGTTTCGTCTTGTTTGCCAGGCTGGTCTTGAACTCCTGACCTGTGATCCACTTGCCTTGGCCTCCTAAAGTGCTGGGGTTACAGATACGAGCCACAGCACATGGTTTAACTTTCTTTTTTTAAAGATCTCAATCTGCTTCCCAATTGCATGGACTTGACTACCTTTCAAGGTTTCTGGCCAGGCACAGTGGCTCACACCTGTAATCCCAACACTTTGGGAGGCCGAGGTAGGCAAATTACTTGAGGTCTGGAGTTCAAGACCAGCCTGGCCAACATGGTGAAACCCTGTCTCTACTAAAAATACAGAAAAAAACAAAACAAAACAAAACAAAACAAAACAAAAACTAGCCAGGCATGATGGTAAGCACGTGTAATCCCAGCTACTCAGGAGGGTGTGGCAGGAGAATCAGTTGAACTCAGGAGGTGGAAGTTACAGTGAACGGAGATTGCACCATTGCACTCCAGCCTGGGCAACAAGGAGGAAACTCTGTCTCAAAAAAAAAAAAATTCTGATATAAACATTCATGTAAAAGTTTTTATGTGGATGTACTGTTTTCATGTCTCTTTGCTCTATATACCTAGAAACAGAATTATTCAGTCATGTGGTAACTGTAGATTTAACCTTTTGAGGAACTACCAGGCAGCTTCCCAAAATGTCTGGAACAACTGACGTCCACAGCAGCGGTGGATGAGAGTTCCAATTTTAACACCTTTTCACCAACACTTCTTATCTGTTTGTCTTAGTATACTCATCCTGTTGCAAGTGATGTGGTGCCTCATTGTCATTTTGACTTGCATTTACCTGATGGCTAATGATGTTGTTCATCTTTTCATGTGCTTCTTGGAAGCTTGTGTATCTTCTTTGGATAAATGACAATGCAGATTCTTTGAGAGGTTATAAACTATTATTTGCCTTTTTATTACTGGCCTGTAAGAATTCTTAATATAGTCTAGATTAAGTCCCTTATAATATTTACAAGCTTTCCCTTGCATTCTATGAATTGTCTTTTCTATTCCTTGATGGTATGCTTCGAAAACAGTTTAAAATTTTCATAAAGCGTAATTTCTGAAGATTTAAAAACATATTTACCTGTGTTTTTAGCAAAGACATCACTGCCTAATCCAAGGTCCTAAGAATTTTAAAGTTTTGTAAGTGCTTATATTTAGGTTTTGGATCCATTTTCAGTTAAGTTTTGCATATGGTGAGAGATAAGGGTCTCTATGTATTCTTTTGATGTGGAAATCCAGTTCTTCCAGCATGATTTTAAAATGCCATTACTTCCCTTATTGATGTTTTTTTATGACACCCTCATAAAAAACAAATTGACTTTAAATGAGAAGGTATTATTTCTGGGTTCACAATTCTATTCCATTTGTGTGTAAGTCTGTACCACACTATCTTGATTACTGTCATTTGTGAGAGAAGTTTGGAATTCAGGATGTGTAAGTTCTTCAACTTTGTTCTTCTTGGTAAATACTGTTTTGGCTACTGTGGATCACCTGAATTTCCATATGAATTTTAGGATCAGATTCTCAATTTCTGTCTAGTATGAGTGTAGTGTTGTTCCCTGCTATTATTGTACAGCTGTCTATCTCTCTAGCTATAGTTATATTTAAGGAATTTGGGTAGCCCAGTGTTGAGTGCATGCATATTTAGGATTGTTATATCCTCTTGTTGAACTAATCCCTTTATTATTAATAATCATCATGTTTGTCTTTCTTTACTCCTTTTGATTTAAAGCTGATTGTATGTGAAATATGCATAGCTGCTCCTGCTCATTTTTGGTTTCCACTGCCCAGTGTATCTTTTTCCACCCTTTGACCTTCAGTCTAAATGTGTTTCCGGTAAGCAGCATACACTTGGTTGATGGGATTTAAAAATCTGTTCCATCGATCTCTCTTTTAAGTGAAGCATTCACTCTGCTCATGTTCAGTGTTAACATTGCTATGAGAGGTTTTGTTCCTGTCACATTGTTGATTATTACCTAGTTTTATAAATCTTTCCTTCTTTTTCTCTGTCTTTGTGGTATAGTGGAATTATATTGTGTTGCCATTTGATTCCTTTCTCTTCTGCCTTTATGTGATTATTTTATATGACCTCCGATTCTTATATTTCCATGAGGTTGTTTTTTTTTCTTTTTCAGTTATTTCCAGTTTTCCTTTAATTTATAACTTTGCTGGGTATACACTAGGTGTATAAAATTATGGGGTACATAGATACTTGGATACAGAAATGCAATGCTTAATAATCACATCTTGGTAAATGGGGTATCCATCCCCTCAAGCATTTATCCTTTGTATTACAAACAATCCAATTACAGTATTTTAGTTATTTTTGAATGTACAACTAAATTATTGATGACTATAGTCAGTCAGCTGTGCAACTGAATGCTAGGTTACTAGCTCTTATTAATTCTAACTCCTTTTATTTTTTTGAGACAGAGACTCACTCTGTCACTCACGCTGGAGTTCTGTGGCACAATTTTGGCTCACTGCAACTTCTGCCTACTGCATACATGTGATTCTGCTGCTTCAGCCTCCTGAGTAGCTGGGATTACAGGTGACCACCACCACCATTCCAGACTAACTTTTGCATTTTTTTGTAGAGAGGCAGTTTTGCCATGTTGGTCAAGCTGGTCTCAAACTCCTGGCCTCTGGTCATCTATCTGGTTGGCATCCCAAAGTTCTGGTATTACAGGTGTGAGCCCCTGTGCCTGGCCCATTCTAACTACTTTTTATATCCATTAATCATTCCCATCTTCCTCCCCAACACCAAATACCTTTTCCAGCCTCTGGAAACCATCCTTCTACTCTTACCATATATTGAAATGTTTTAATTTTTACCACCCACAAATAAGTGAGAACTTAAGTGTGTCTTTCTGTGCCTGGCTTATTTCACTGAGGATAACGACCTCTAGGTCCATCCAGGTTGTTGCAAATGACAGATCTCATTCTTTTTCATGGTTGAATAGTATTCTATTGTATATATGTACATTTTCTTTATCCATTCATCTGCTGATGAGCACTTAGGTTGTTTCCAAGTCCTGGCTATTGTGAAAAGTGCTGCAATAAACATGAAATTATAGATATCCTTTTGATATACTGATTTCCTTTCATTTGGGTATATATTCCGCAGCAGAATTGCTGGACTGCAGGGTGAAAGCTCTATTTTTAGTTTTTTGTAAGGAACTTCCAACTGTTCACCCTACTAATTGTACAAATTTACATTCCCACCAACAATGTACAAGGATTCCCTTTTTTATACATCCTCATCAGCATTTCATATTACCTGACTTTTGAATAAAAGCTATTTTAATTGAGGTGAGATGATATCTCACTGTAGCTCTGATTTGCATTTTGCTGATGATCAATGACGTTAGGCAGCTTTTCACATGCCTGTTTTCCATTTGTATCTTTCCTTTTGAGAAATGTCTATTCAGGTATTACTGTTTTATAATTGCATGATCAGATTATTTCCTACAGAATTGTATGAGCTCCTTACATTCTGATTATTTATGCCATGTCAAACATGTAGTTTGCAAATATGTTCTCCCATTCTGTGCCTTGTCTCTTTGTAGATTGTTTCCTTCGCTGTGCAGAAGCTTTTTAACTTGAAGTGATCCAATCTGTCCATTTATCATTTGGCTACCAATGCTTATAAATATTTTTCTGCCCAGAACCATGTCCTAGAGAGTTTCCACAATGATTTCTTCCAGTAGTTACAGAGTTTGGGGATCTTAGATGTAAGTCTTTAATCTATTTTGACTTTTTATATACAGTGAGAGAGATCAAATTTCATTGTTCGGTATGTGAATATCAGGTTTTCCCAGCACCATTTATTGAAGACTGTCTTCTTGCAAATGTTTGTTCTTGGCACCTTTGTCAAACATGAGTTCACCGACGACAGGTATATGGATTTGTTTCTGGGAAACCAATTCTATTCTACTGTTCTGCCTGTTTTTATGCTAGTATCATGCTGTTTTGGTTACTATAGCTCTGTAGTATTTAACTTGAAGTAAGGTAATGTGATTCCTCCAGTTTTCTTCTTTTTGTTCAGAACAGTGTTAGCTATTCTTGGTCTTCTGTGGTTGCATACTAATATTAGGATTGTTTTGTCTATTTCTGTGAAGAATGCCATTGATATTTTGATAGGGACTGTACTGAATATGCATACGGCTTTAAGTAGTATAAAGATTTTTTTGTGTCCTCTCCAAATTCTTTCATCAGTGCTTTTTTTTCTCTCTGAGACGGAGTCTTGCTGTGTCACTCAGGCTGGAGTCTAGAGTGCAGTGGCATGATCTTGGCTCAATGCAACCTCCGCCTTGCAGGTTCAAGCCATTCTTCTGCCTCAGCTTCCTGAGTAGCTGGGATTACAGGTGTAAACCACCACGCCCAGCTAATTTTTGTATTTTTAGTAGAGACAGGGTTTCACCATGTCTCAAACTCCTGCCCTCATGATCCACCCGCCTCGGCCTCTCAAAGTGCTGAGATTATAGGCGTGAGCCATTGTGCCTGGCCTTCATCAGTGTTTTACAGTCCTCATTGTATCTTTCACTTCTTTGGTTAGCTAGTAGGTATTTAATCTTGAAGACAGATGACAATCACTACAGCTCGACTCTCAGAAAGCCACATTCCTAGGAAAAGGGGGAGAGTACTACAACAAGGCAATACCCTGTGGGACAAAAGAATCTACAACAGCCTTGATGCCTAGATTTTTCCTCTGACGGAGCCTACCCAAAAGGGAAGGAACCAGAAAACCAACTCTGGTAATATGAAGAAACAAGGTTCCTTAACACGCCCTCCCCACCCACCGCCTCCAAAAAAAAATCACACCAGCTCACCAGCAATTGATCCAAACCAAGAAATCCCTGATTTATCGGATAAAGAATTCAGATAGTCGTTATTAAGCTAATCAAGGAGACACCAGAGAAAGGCAAAGCCCAATTTAAGGAAATAAAAAAAATCATTCAAAAAATAAGGGGAGAAATCTTCAGTGAAACAGGTATCATAAATAAAAAACAATCGGCCAGGCACGGTGGCTAACGACTATAATCTCAGCACTTTGGGAGGCCAAGGTGGGCGGATCACCTGAGGTCGAGAGTTCAAGACATGAAGTGACCAACAAGGTCAGTTTCTCCAGCCTGACCAACAAGGAGAAACCCCGTCTCTACTAAAAATACAAAACTAGCTGGGTGTGGTGGCATATGCCTGTAATCCTAGCAACTCAAGAGGCTGAGGCAGGAGAATCACTTGAACCCGAGGGGCAGAGGTTGCAGTGAGCCGAGATTGTGCCATTACACTCCAGCCTGGGCAACAAGAGCAAAACTCCGTGTCTAAATAAATAAATAAAATAAAAAAACTTCAGGAAATAATGAACACATTTATACAAATGCAAAATACTCCGGAAAGTCTCAGCGATCAAATTGAACAAGAAGAAAACTTTAGAGCTTGAAGACAAGGTTTTCGATTTAACCCAATCCAACAAAGACAAAGAACAAAGCATAAGAAAATACGAACAAAGCCTCCAAGAAGTCTGGGATTATGTTAAACAACCAAACCTAAGAATGATCAGCATTCCTGAAGAAGAGAATGCCTAAAAGTTTAGAAAATGTCTATTTCGGGGAATAATCAAGGAAAACTTCTTGGACCTTATTGGACCTACACATCTAACTAAATACAAGAAGCTCGAAGATCACTTGGGAAATTCATTGCAAAAAGGTCATCACCTATGCACACTGTCCTCATCTTATCTAAAGTTAAAACGAAGGAAAGAATCTTAGGAGCTGTAAGGAAAAACACCAGGTAATCTATAAAGGAAAAAATATCAGATAAACAGCAGATTTTTCATCAGAAACCCTACAAGCTAGATGGCATTGGGACCCTATCTTCAGTCTCCTTAACACAATTATCAGTCAAGAGTTTTGTACCCAGTGAAACTAAGCTTCATAGGTTAAGAAAAGATACGGTCTTTTTCAGACAAACAAATGATGAGAGTATTCACTATGCCCAAGCTAGCTCTATAAGAACTGCTTTAAGGAGCTCTAAATCTTGAAACAAATCTTGGAAACACATCAAAACATAACTTTTTTAAAGCATAAACCTCACAGGACCTATAAAGCAAACATACAATAAACAAACAAAAAACCACGGTATAAAGGCAACAAATAGCATGATGAATGAAATAGTACCTCACAACTCAATACTTACTGTATCAGTCTGTTTTCATGGTACTGATAAAGGCATGCCTGAGACTGGGATGAAAAAGAGGTTTAACTGGACTTAACAGTTCCACCTGGCTGGGGAGGTCTCAGAACCGGTGGGAAGCAAAAAGATACTTATGACATGGCAGTGGCAGAAGAAAAATGAGGAAGATGCAAAAGCAGAAACCCGTGATGAAACCATAAGATCTCATGAGACTTACTATTACGAGAATAGCATTAAAAAGACCAGCCCCCATGATTCAGGGACCTCCCCCGGGTCCCTCCCACAATACATGGGAATTCTGGGAGACAAAATTCAAATTGAGATTCGGGTGGGAACACAGCCAAACCATATCACTAACATTAAATGCTCCACTTAAAATATACGGAATTGCAGAATGGGTAAGAATTCACCAACCATCTGCTGCCTTGAAGAGACTCACCTAACATATAAGGACTCACTTAAGCCTATGGTAAAGGGGTGGAAAAAGACATTCTGTGCAAATGGACATCAAAAGTGAGCAAGAGTAGCTATTCTTCTATCAAATAAAGCAACAACACTTAAAAAAGACAAAGAAAGGGCAGGGCGCAGTGGCTCACGCCTGTAATCCCAGCACTTTGGGAGGCCGAGGCAGGAGGATCACGAGGGAAAGAGATCGAGACCATCCTGGCCAACACGGTGAAATGCTGTCTCTACTAAAAATACAAAAAAAATTAGCCAGGTATGGTGGCACGTGCCTGTGGTCCCAGCTACTCAGGAGGCTGAGGCAGAAGAACTGCTTGAACCCAGGAGGCGGAGGTTGCAGTGAGCCTAGATTGCGCCACTGCGTTCCAGCCTGGTGACAGCGCAAGACTCCATCTCAAAGAAAAANAAAAAAAAAAAAAAAAAAAAAAAAAAAAAAAAAAAAGACAAAGAAGGACATTATATAATGATAAAAGGCGCTGTCCAACAGAAAAGTATCACAATCCTGAATATACTTGCACCTAACACTAGAGCTCTCAAATTGATAAAACAATTACTAAACTTAAGAAATGAGATAGCAACATAATAAAAGTAGGGGACTTCAATACTCCACTGACAGCACTCAGACAGGTCATTAAGATAGAAAGTTAACAAAGAAACAATGGATTTAAAACTACACCCTGGAACAAATGAACTTAACATATATTTACGGGACATTCTACCCAACAACTGGAGAATATACATTCTATTCATTAGCACATGGAACTTTCTCCAAGACAGACTGTATGATAGGCCACAAAACAAGCCTTAATAAATCTAATAAAATTGAAATTATATCAAGTATGCTCTCAGACCACAGTGGAAAAAAACTGGAAATCAACTCCAAAAGGAACCTTCAAAAGCACTCAAATACATACAAATGAAATAACCTGCTCCTGAATTATTATTGGGTCAACAATGAAATCAAGATGGAAATTAGAAAATTCTTCAAACTGAATGACACAGAGATACAACCTATCCAAACCTCTGGGATATAGCAAAGGTGGTGCTAGGAGGAAAGTTCATAGCCCTAAATGCCTACATCAAAAAGTCTGACAGAGTACAATTTCAGGTCACACCTCAAGGAACCAGAGAAACAAGAACAAACCAAACTCAAACACAGAAGAAAGAAAACAACTAAGATCAGAGCAGAGCTAAATGACACTGAAACCAAAAATATACAAAAGATAAATGAAACAAAAAGCTGGTTCTCTGAAAAGGTTAATAAAACTGATAGACCATTAGCAAGATTAACCAAGAAAAGAAGAGAGAAAAACCAAATAAGCTCAATTAGAAACAAAATGGGAGATATGACAACTGACACCACAGAAATACAAAAAATCATTCAAGGCTAACTGAATGATTATCCTTGAATGCTATAAGGTTATACACATACAGTTTATGCGTGTAACCTAGAAAACCTAGAGGAGATGGATACACTCATGGAAAGATACAATCCTCCTAACTTAAATGAGGAAGAATTAAATACCCTGAAAGACCATTTAACATGCAGCAGATTGAAATGGTAATTAAAAAATTACCAACAGAGGCCAGGCACAGTGGCTGACACCTGTAATCCCAGCACTTTGGGAGACCAAGGTGGGTGGATCACCAGAGGTCAGGAGTTCAAACCAGCCTGGCCAACATGGTGAAATCATATCTCTACTGAAAAAACAGAATTAGCCAAGCATGGTGGCGTGTGCCTGTAATCCCAGCTACTCCGGAGACTGAGGCAGGAGAATTGCTTAGAACCTGGAAGGCAGAGGTTGCAGTGAGCTGAGATAGCACCCCTGCACTCTAGCCTGGCTGACGGAGCAAGACTCTGTCTCAAAAGAAAAAAAAAAAAAATTTAACAACAAAAAAAGCTCAGGACCAGACAGATTCACAGCTCAATTCTACCAGACATTCACAGAAGAACTGGTACCAATCCTGACTCTATTCCAAAAGAGAGAAAGAGGGAAGCCTCCCTAAACCATTCTTTGAAGCCAGTATCACCTTAATACCAAAACCAGGAAAGGACATAATCAAAAAAGAAAACTACAGACCAATATCCCTGATAAACATAGATGCAAAAATCTTCAACAAAATACTAGCTAACTGAATCCAACAATATATTAAAAAGATAATCCACCGTGATCAAGTTGGTTTCATAACAGAAATGCAGGGATGGTTTCACATATGCAAGTCAATAAATGTGATACACCACATCAACAGAATTAAAAACAAAAATCATATGATCATCTCAATAAACACAGAAAAAAGACTAAGCAAAATCCAGCATTGCTTTATGATTAAAATGCTCAGTATAACTGGTGTACAAAGAACATACCTTAATGTAATAAAAGCCATCTATGATAAATCACAGCCAACATAATACTGAATGGGGAAAAACTGAAAGCACTCCATCTGAGAACTGGAACAAGACAAGGATGCCCACTCTCACCACTTCTGTTTCTAGCCAGAGCAATCAGACAAGAGAAAAAAATAAAGGGCATACAAATCAATAAAGAAGAGGTCAAATTGTCACTGTGTGCTGATGATGTGACTGTATACCTAGAAAAACCCTAAAGATCCCTCCTTTTGGAAGCTTTTTAGCTTCCAAAAT
Source organism: Cebus imitator (assembly GCF_001604975.1). Classification (NCBI taxonomy): domain Eukaryota; kingdom Metazoa; phylum Chordata; class Mammalia; order Primates; family Cebidae; genus Cebus; species Cebus imitator. Next base: position 1,440,085 of record NW_016107319.1, read on the forward strand.
AACAAAATAATTCAGCAAAGTTTCCAAATACAAAAGGTACACAAATCTGTAGCTCTCCTACACACCAGCAGCAACCAAGCTGAAAAACAAATCCAGAACTCAACACCTTTTACAATAGTTGGGAAAAACACACATACACACACACACACACAAACTTAGGAATGTACCTAATCAAGAAGTCAAAACACCACTACAAGGAAGATCACAAAACACTGCTGTAAGAAATCATAGATGACACAAACAGAAACATATCCCATGCTTATGAATGCGTAGAGTCAATAAACATTGTGAAAATGACTATACTGCCAAAAGCAATCTAAAAATTCAATGCAATCCCCACTAAAATACCACCATCTTGTTTCACAAAACTAGAAGATTCCTAAAATTCATATAGAACCAAAAAAAANAAAAAAAAAAAAAAAGCCTGTATACCCAAAGCCAGACTAAGCAAAAAGAACAAATCACATTACCTGACTTCAAACTATACTATAAGACCATAGTCACCAAAACAGCATGGTGCTGGTATAAAAACAAGCACACAGACCAATGGAACAGAATAGAGAACCGAGAAATAAAATTAAATACTTAAAGCCAACTGAGCTTTGACAAAGCAAACAAAAACATAAAGTGGGGAAAGGGCACCCTACTCAACAAATAGTGTTGGAATCATTGGCAGTCACATGTAGAAAAATGAAACGGGATCCTCATCTGTCACCTTAGACAAAAATCAACTCAAGATGGATCCAGGACTTAAAGCTAAGACCTAAAACTATAAAAATTCTAGAAGATAACATCAGAAAAACCCTTTTAGACATTGGTAGGAAAGGATTTCATAACCAAGAATCCAAAAACAAATGCATCAAAAACAAAGATGATTAGGTGGAACTTAAACTAAAGAGCTTTTGCACAGAAAAAGGAATGGTCACCAGAATAAACAAGACAACCCACAGAATGGGAGAAAATCTTTACAGCCTATACAGCCAACAAAGGACTAATATCTAGAATCTACAAGACACTCAAAACAAATTAGCAAGAAAAACAACAAAACAAAACAAAACAAAACAAAAAACAACCCATCAAAAAGTTGGCTAAGGACACGAACAGGCAATTCTCCAAAGAAGATATACAAATGGCCAACAAACATGAAAAATTCTCAACATCACTAATGATCAGGGAAATACAAATCAAAACCACAATGCGATACCACCTTACTTTTTTAATAGCCATAATAAAAAGTCAAAAAATAATAGATGTTGACCTGGATGTGGGGAAATGTAACATTTCTATACTGCTGGTGGGAATGTAAACTAGTACAACACCATGGAAAACAGTGTGGAGATTCCTTAAAAAACTTCCTTAAAGTAGAACTACCATTTGATCCAGCAATCCCACTATTGGCTATCTACCCAGAGGAAAAGAAGTCATTATACGAAAAAGATACATGTACAGCCATGTTTACAGCAGCATAATTCACAATTGCAGAAATATGGAACCAGCCCAAATGCCCATTAATTGAGTGGATAAAGATACTGTGGTGTATATATGATGGAATACTATTCAGCTATAAAAAGAAATGAATTAATGGTATTTGCAGCAACCTGGATGGAACTGAAGACTATTATTCTAATTAAAGTAACTGAAGAGTAGAAAATCAAACATTGCATGTTCTCACTCATAAGTGGGGGTTAAGCTATGAAGACGCAAAGGCGTAAGAACGATACAATGAAGACTGGGGACTCAGGGGAAAGGGATATGAGGGATAAAATACTACAAATTGAGCTGTGCATGGTGCTCGGGTGATGGGTGCACCAAAATCTCACAAATCACCACTAAAGAACTTACTCATGTAACCAAATACCACCCGTTACCGAATAACCTAAAGAAAACAAATAATCCATCAAAAGGTTGGCTAAGGACATGAACAGGCAATTCTCCAAAGAAGATATACAAATGGTCAACAAATATATGAAAAAATGCTCAATATCACTAATGATCAGGGAAAGGCAAATCAAAACCACAATGTCATACCACCTTACTTTTCTAAGAATGGCCATAATCACAAAGTTAGATTATTTTGATTTCTTTTTCTTATCATTCACTGTTGGCCTATAGAAATGTTACTGAATTTTGTATGGTGATTTTGTATACTGCAAGTTTACTCAATGTATCAGTGTTACTAGTTTGGTGGATTGTTTACGATTTTCCAAATATAAGATCATATCATCTGTAAATAAGGACAATTTGACTTCTTCCTTTCCAAATTGCATGCCCCTTATTTCTCATCTGATTCATCTAGCTAGGACTTCTAGTACCATGTTCAATAACAGTGGTAAAAATGGACATCCTTGTGTCCCAAATCTTAGACCAAAGGTTTGTAGCTTTTTTTTTTTTTAAAGAGGTTTTCCCCATTCAGTATGATATTAACTGTGGTCTGTCATATATGGCTTTTATTATGTTGAGATACGTTCCTTTTATACCCAGTTTTTTCAGGGTTTTTATCATACAGGGATGTTGAATTTTATCAAATACATTTTCAGCATCAAATGAAATGATCATATTTTTGTCCTTCACTGTGTTGATGTAATGTATCACACTGATAGCTAGCGTATGTTGAACCTAGGTGAAATACTACTTAGTCATGATTAATAATCTTTTTAATGCATTGTTAAATTCAGTTTTCTACTATTTTGCTAAGGAATTTTACATCAACACTCATCAGAGATACTGGCCTGTAGTGTTTTTTTTTTCTTTTTTAATGTGTCTTTGTCTGGTTTTGGTACTGCTTAATAGGGGCCTCATGGAATGAGTTTGGAAGTATTCCCTCCTCATCTATTTTTCAAAATCGTTTGAGTAGGATTGGTATTATTTCTTTAAATACTCAGTAGAAATCAGTAGTGAAGCAATTAGGGTTCAGGCTTTTCTTTACTGGGTGATGTTTTATTATGGCTTTGATCTCATTACTTGTTACTGGTCTGTTCAGATTTTGGATTTCTTAATGGTTCAATCTTAGCAGGTTGTATATGCCCAGGAAAGTATCCATTTCCTCTAGATTTTCCAATTTATCAGTCTATAGTTGTTCACAGAAGCCACAAATGATGCTGTGAATTTCTGAGGTATTCTTTTTCATAAGTCTACGTAAATGTTGGCTTTATCTTTTAAAAAACTAACTTTTCATTTAATTGATATTTTGTTTCTTCTGCCATGATATTTATTCTTTTCTTCTACTACTTTTGTGTTTGGTTTGTTCTTGTTTTTCTAGTTAAGATGCATCATTAGGCTAATTATTTTAAGTTGGCTGGTCACAGTAGTTCAGGCCTGTAATCCCAGGACTCTAGGAGGCCAAGGCAAGTGGATAGCCTGAGCCCAGGAGTTCGAGGCCAGCCCAAGCAACATGGCAAAACTCCACCTCTACAAAATATTTTTAAAAACAGCCACAGGTGGTGGTGCGTGCCTGTGGTCCCAGTTACTGGGGAGGCTGAGATGGGAGGATTGCTTCATCCTGTGGAGGTCAAGGCTATGGTTAGCCATGATCACACCACTGCACTACAGCCTGAGTGACAGAGCAAAACATTGCATGAAACAAAAATTAATCGAAGCTTTTCTTCTTTATTTTTTTTTTTCTGTTTTTAGACAGATTCTTGCTCTGTTGCCCAGGCCGGAGTGCAGTGGCATGATATTGGCTCTCTGCAACCTCCACGTCCTGGGTTCAAGCAATTCTCCTGCCTCAGCCTCCTGAGTAGCTGGACTACAGGTACATGCCACCACACCCAGCTATTTTTACAAGACACGTGGTTTTACCATGTGGGCCAGGCTGGTCACAAACTCCTGACGTAAAGTGATCTGCCCGCCTCAGCCTCCCAAAGTGCTAAGATTACAGGCATGAGCCACCATGCCCAGCCTTGAATATTTTAAAACTTGTTTGGTAAACTAACCTATGGTATATCCTTGAGAACAATCCTTGTACCGAGAAGAATGTGTATTTTGCAGCTGTTGTATGAAATGTACTGTAAGTATGTATTAGGTTCATTTGTTGTATAGTGTAGATTAAGTCTGATCGTTCTTGATTTTCTGTTGATCTGTCCAATACTGAAATGGGAGTCTCCAGCTAAGATTGCATTGATGTCTATCTCTCTTTTTAGCTGGAATAATATTTGCTTTATATATCTGGGTACTCCAGCATATATAATTAAATTGTTATAGCCCATTGGTGAATTGATCCCGTCAGCATTATATAATCACCTTCTTTGTCTCTTCTGACAGTTTTTGTCTTGAAATCTTTTCTTTTTCCCTGTTACAAGTGTAGCACTGTTACTCTTTTTTGGTTTCCACTGATATAACATATCTTTACCTGGGAACAAAAAGCGGTTTATGGGTTCTGCTGCAGCAGACCTAAACGTACCTGCCCAGCAGCTCTGAATGAACAATGGAGCTCACAGCTCAGCATTTGAGCTCCTATAAAGAACAGATTGTCTCCTCAAGCACCTCCCTGACCCTGTATATCCAAAGAGCCACCTCATAAAGGAGAGATCAGACTGACACTAGGCGGGTATCCTTCTGGGACAAAGATAGCAGAAGAAGAAAACTGGTAGCAACCCTTACTGTTCTGCAGCTGCTGCAGGTGATCCCCAGGCAAGCAGGGCCTGGGGTGGACATCAGCAGACCTACAGCAGAGGGGCCAGACTGTAAGAAGGAAAACTAAGAAACAGAAATAACCTCATCATCAACAAACAGAACATCCACTGAGAGACCCAACCTGAAAGCCAGCAACTACAAAGACAACAGGTGGATAAATCCATAAACATGGGAAGAAACCAGTGCAAAAAGGATGAAAACACCCCAAACCAGAACACCTCTCCTCCTACAAGGGATCACAACTCCTCACCAGCAGAACGAGTGCGATGAAATGACAGAATCAGACTTCTGAAGGTGGGTAGTAAGAAACTTCTGCAAACTATAAGAATATGTTCTAACCCAATGCAAAGAAACTAAGAACCTTGAAAAAAGATTTGACAAAATGCTCATGAGAACGGACAAAATAGAGAGGAATATAAGTGAATTGATGGAGCTGAAAAACACAACACGAGAACATCGCGAAGCATGCACAAGT
>NW_016107319.1:1448038-1449294 GCF_001604975.1 Cebus imitator
AGAGTGGACACAAACAGATGGAGAAACATTCCATGTTCATGGTTAGGAAGAATCAATATTGTGAAAATGGCCATACTGCCCAAAGTAATTTACACATTCAATGCTATCCCCATCAAGCTACCAATGTCCTTCTTCACAGAAGTGGAAAAAAACACCTTAAACTTCATATGGAACCAAAAGTAAGCCCGCATAGCCAAGTCAATTCTAAGCAAAAAGAACAAAGCGGGAGGCATCACACTACTGTACTTCAAACTATACTACAAGGCTACAGTAATCAAAATGGCATGTTACTGGTACCAAAACAGAGATAATAGACCAATGGAACAGAACAGAGGTCTCGGAGGCAACACAACATATCTACAACCATCTGATCTTTGACAAATCAGACAAAAACAAGCAATGGGGAAAGGATTCCCTGTTTAATAAATGGTGTTGGGAAAACTGGCTAGCCATGTGCAGAAAGCAGAAACTGGACCCCTTCCAGACACTTTACACTAAAATTAACTCCAGATGGATTAAAGACTTAAACATAAGACCTAACACCATAAAAACCCTAGAAGAAAATCTAGGCAAAACCATTCAGGACATAGGCGTAGTCAAGGACTTCATGACCAAAACGCCAAAAGCATTGACAACAAAAGCCAAAATAGACAAATGGGACCTAATTAAACTCCACAGCTTCTGCACGGCAAAAGAAACAGTCATTAGAGTGAATTGGAAACCAAGAGAATGGAAAAAATTTTTTGCAGTTTACCCATCTGACAAAGGGCTGATGTCCAGAATTTACAAAGAACTAAAACAGATTTACAAGAAAAAAACTAACAAGCCCATTCAAAAGTGGGCAAAGGATATGAACAGATACTTTACAAAAGAAGACATACAGGAGGCCAACAAACATATGAAAAAATGCTCACCATCACTGGTCATCAGAGAAATGCAAATCAAAACTACATTGAGATACCACCTCACGCCAGTTAGAATGGTGATCATTAAAAAATCTAGAGACAACAGATGCTGGAGAGGATGTGGAGAAACAGGAACGCTTTTACAATGTTGGTGGGAGTGTAAATTAGTTCAACCATTGTGGAAGACAGTGTGGCAATTCCTCAAGGACCTAGAAATAGAAATTCCATTTGACCCAGCAATCCCATTACGGGGTATATATCCAAAGGATTATAAATCGTTCTACTATAAGGACACATGCACACAAATGTTCACTGCAGCACTGTTTACAATAGCAAAGACCTGGAACCAAC